>NW_025946282.1:0-9123 GCF_000764305.2 Hyalella azteca | reverse complement strand
CCAGTACAGAGCCTTGTGGCACACCTATATTGATTGGTTTCATGGGTGAATTGAACTCGTTTAACGCGACGAACTGTTCTCTATTCGAGAGGTAAAACTGAATAAGTGAGAGGAAGGTCCCTCTAATACCATAAAGGTGTAGCTTCCCTAGAAGAATTCGGTGATTCACACAATCAAAAGCCTTCTGTAGGTCCAGAAAAAGAGCGACACAGTAATCTTTTGGATGGCACGTCCTAAGAAGGTCTTGAACTAGATAAAATATAGCCATGGTTGTGTTGCTACCCTTACGGAAACCAAACTGGTTATCAGATATAATTGAAAATTTGTCGAAAAAAGTAGTTAGTCTAGAGTGGAGAATTTTTTCAAAAATCTTATTTAGATATGACTAGGTTGATATAGGACGGTAATTAGAGACTTTGTAAGGGTCACCCGATATGAAAATAGGTATAACTCGAGCTCGTTTCAGTAAATTAGGATACACTCCTGTGGACATACAGAGGTTAAAAATATGCGCTAAGACTGGCGCTACAGCTGTCTCTTATACACATCTAGATGTGTATAAGAGACAGACCCTGCACCGGACCTAGATCTTTAGTTATGTCATTCGCGACGGAGATAAAATATTCATTAAATTCAATGGTTAGTTCAGAATCAGGCATTAACTTGTAATTTTTGTACAATTCAATCTTTTTGCGCACAAGATTCCTTGCAAGAAGAGAATTAACAGTATTCCATAAGGCCCTAGAGTCGTTAGAGTCTTGCTGGATTTTAGTCGAGTAGTATTGCTTTTTGACCATTTTCAACAGCACATTCATGACATTCCGATAGATCGAGTACGATCCACGACAAATTGCACCAGTACGGGAAAGCTTCAAGAGTTTATGCTTCTTCTTGATTTGTTGTCTATCACGTTGTCTCACGGCTACGTCACGACCGTAGCAATAAATGTTGACCGTACAATATGTATTATTAGAAATTATATCCTGAAGCGTGTAAAATAGTCTAAATCGGTCGGCAGGACTCAGTGGATCATACATATTGATGATACTGCATATAGAGAAGGGACAGACCCCAAGTAAGAATGGAAGGGACTAAGGGGAATAAGGTTGAGGGAAATGCGGGCGTGACGGAAAACGGAAAATTCATGTTGCATTCGCTTCTGTAGCACACACAAGGTATTTGGAAATCATACGAGAGTTCTGGACCACATTAAAGGAATAACGTCTTTGTCTGATTCACAAGAACCTGTTAGGTTTTTCCAGGACACTGTGGAAAACACTGTGGGCACTGTGTTTAGAGATTCTATCGAAGACTTGAAGCGGGGACGTTTGCAATGCACTATAATAAAGAACAACCATAGCAAAGCGTTGAAAATCAAGGAACTTAGAAGTAACTATCTTAAGATACGCATGAAACGAATGCAGGGTATTTCACTGAAACTTCCTGATTTGAGAGCTCAATACAAAAATATAACTCTGCACTCACTGCAGTGAGTGACAGAGAGCGCATTTTCTCGTCGACGGAAACGTGAAGTCACGGACGGACAGACAGACGGACGGACAGACAAACGGACGGACACGGCGAGCACAATAGTGCATTTTTCCATAAATGAGAAAATGTGCTAAAAAGAACTAGTGAACATATTTTTACAATATACATTTTATAAAGAAAGAATTTTTATATGGCTTAGTTTTAAACATGTCATCGGACAAACGACAGCCCCCGTTGTCAATGCATTCAGTTAGTCATTTTTGAAGTTCCTTTCAACTCGCTGAAGCATATTGACAGGCATGTTGGCGATGGCTTGGCGTATGTTGTTCTACAAATGAGGTAGGGTCCTCGGACAGTAATTGTAAACAATTGATTTAAAATAACCCCATAAAATATCAAATGGAGCCAAATCCGAACCCGATCAGAATCGGAGCCCATCAGGAACCCGACATGAAGAAGGAATACCGAACAAAGTACGGAATGCTCGTGGAGTAGCGATAATGGAATGGTCATTAGAAATTTTCACGATGAGCAGCAATGGCCGAGAATCACCCTATTGAAACTTAAAGTCAAAGGAAATTTAGACGACGATTTCGCTTGAAAAAAAATTGCTTGACGCTATCGTCATAGCATCACTCATGAATGGTCTCAAGAGCTTCATTGGCAGTCAATGGTATGGTCCGCCATTCCATTAGCTCAAGCTATTTTGCCTAGTCTTATACTTTCAAATTGTGCAGAGGTTACTTGCAAGGGTAAAAGAATATTAAGCTTTTTACAGTTTTTTTTTCCAAGTACTCATAGTCATAGTGTAGAAGTTGCACATTAAACCAAGTCTGCCCTCTTGCCGATTGCTGGAATATATTTGTAACTTTTCCAATGAGAAATTGGAACTGTATTTTACTATATTTGTCTATTTTCAATACCAACATTGAAGCCTCAAAAAATATTGATCGTTGCACAAGACCAAAAAGAGGTCCGTAAAGTCTGAATGTGCTTAGACGTGTTTCGAGTTCGGTTGCATCTTTCCTTGGAGTAGTCTAATGTGAATATTGTCGTTGACTTCTGCTTCATAATCTGCATTTATATTCAAACGAATTTGACAGTGTTTAAATTTATGATCAACCTGATGAGGGCTGTGCGTTGCTAGCTGTAAAAGTATTCGTGGAAATCGATATGGAAATTTGATGGTTAAGAAGTGAATGAGTAATGAGTTACGGCTTCAAAACCCAACAGGTTCTAAAAATTTTAAGATATGCTACAGGCTGAACTTGGAACAATCAACGCCATAACTATGTTTTATATCCTTTACATTGACGCTTCTGAAGACATAGTCTTATAGATTGGAGATTGCAAGCCATGAATAACACATTTCAAAAGGTTTCGCGGCAGTAAATTTGACCGATACCTCATTAGGTCTCGGATAAATTTAGTTTGGAAGATATTCGTTGGTTATTGAATTTGGAGATTGGCCGTGAGGCTGGTCGCGAGTCCGGCCGTAAATTTGTCCGTCACCTCATTTCAAAGTCCTAATCCATGTCCCATTGAGCTGAAACCATTACTTAGAGAGTTAAATCTACATACAGCCACAGTCTAATTTTAATTCCAATTAAATGTGTCCTTTAGGCAAACGAAGTAGTTATCATATGCTATTTTACCTGCTGATAAGTATTTTAGGGTAGAAAGATTTAGATTTAGGGTATCCAGTACTTCTTCAGTGGCCATCAGCTTAGAAGGGCTAAATGAAAGGGGGGTAGTGTGGGGGTCTGAGGTTGTTTTTGTCGACTCAAGTCAGTGTGTAACCGACGGTGGTGTGAGTAGTTGTGTACAAAATGATCTAGCTGGTGTGTTAAACCTTCCTTGGAATTTCCTACATTGGCCAACATGGGATGTGGCCGAAATTCCGGGCGATGCTTCCTTCTCGCTATATGCTCCTTGCAAATGGTACGTTTGTAACGAAGTTTCAAGTTTATCTCGATATCGAAACAAAGCTTGTCTAACCGTGGCATTTCGTTCCACCGTATCGAACATCAATAAATGTCACGTTTGTTTATAGAATTCAATCTGCCAGACATATTTTTTGTCTAGTCTCACTACCCTGTATATTTTGGCAATAATTTTTTTAATTAAAAGTATTATATTAGTTTTGTTGTCTTGTTTAATTGGTGAATGGCATTTGGAGGTCAAAACAAGAGTTTGTGTGTGCATTGAAATCTCCCTGGAGCCTGGCCTACTGAGAGTTGGAGTTTCAATTCTAATTTCGAAATTTATACAGCATGTGTAGAATTATCTCCAAGTTCTGAATTAATTTATAAAGCAAAAAATTAAATTGAGGAATGAATGGTACTTGGCAGTTGGCAGCAATGGAAAAAAAGGGTTTGCTGGCTATTTTTTGAATAATTATATGAGCAATGCAGTCTAACAGTCAGTCTGTGTCTGTCAGACTCAAAAATGTTTAGTGAGAATTTTTTTATTTGGATAAGGCCATATAATTATAATTTTGCTATTTTCACATTTTAACAACCAATTGTGGCAAAAATATTCTGTGGTGGAAATCAAATCTGTTTTTTAAAGTTTAAAAAGTTTAAAGTTTAGACAAATCTGTTTTTAAAACTTATTTTAGGGTTGTTTGAAACAAACTTGAGAGTTTGGCAGTTAGCCTACTAAGCCTAGCCTATATTGTATTGTTAAAATTAAATTTTTAAGCCTAAAATTTTGCTAGTAGACAGTATTATTGAGGATTTGCCTCTAGAACTTTATAAACATTCAAAATTTATTGCTAAAAATATATTTTATGAATGTTTGCAAGATCTTTTGAGGACCCAGTTTTTGACGCTAATTATTTGCCTAACATCATCAGATATTTGCTCACTCTCTGCACTCTGATCTGAAACAAATTGATTATATTCATGCTTGCTAACCAATAACCATGTCATCCAAAATGGGAGATTTTAGTTGTTATGAGTTTATGATCCTGGATATTAAAAATTTAATTAGATGACATTGAATAAACAATACCTTTTTCATCAAATTGGCTATACCTACTTTTATTTTTAAGGTTTCGAATCCACAAAAGCTCTCTGTTGAGAATGAACAAATGCAAGAAAAGCATTAGTTAAAGTGAAAACTGATACGATATTTTGCTCAATGCATTGTAACATCTACATTATCTTTTGATAACATTACTGAATAAACTTGAGGTCTTGGCATTAGACAACACAAGCAATCATAGGAAGCTCCTGTGGGCATTTGTTTACAAGTTTGCAAAAATGACTTGATTATTCTATCAGTAAGTCTTACCTAGTTATTATTTATATGCATACAATTAATGGCCAGTGTTGAATCTTGGATTGCTATGCAGGATCTACCCGACCTCAGTTCGCAATTCCGGTGTTCACAATGAGTTAAACTCTTCTGCTGTGATCTGACTCCAAAAGATCTTGTTATAATAATTAGTCAGTCGTCAATGATACAAAACTGATTTACACTAATTATTTAATTTATTTCACTCAAAATTTCAAGCCTCCCAAAAGTTGACCATCGAGTTTATTAATGTCACTTGCAACGTTAAAATTTTGCCATCGTGAAAATCGATTTCGACTGGAAATAAGAGCTACGGGCGGCAAACTGGCTACGAAAGGCGCTACACTAGAAAATTTCAGAACTCACAAATAAATATTGAGCTATCAAACTATCTAACATAATTTAGACCGCACAAACTCCAAAATACAAACAAATGAAATCCCACATCCTCCCACCAAATTATGAACCTAACGTGAATAATTTACAAAAAATCATAATTACAAAAATTATTAGGCTTCTTAGTTAAAAAGAAATGCCGTCCAAATCTTGATCATATTTTTTTCTGTTTGAATCTCTTCCCTCAGTAGTTGCTTTATATTGAAATGTATTAATTTCGCAGGTTCATTAAGTGAAAACTTTGACATCGCCAATTCTCCATATTAAGTGAAAGTTTCTGTAGTATTGCTGAATCTGGTCCATGGATCCGGAAATTAAAGCTGGGTTTGTCCCTCCCACCAGTTCGATACTAATAATTCTTCGGGACAGCAACTCCGCGATAGAAAATCTTCTTATTTCATCTGACCACACAGGGACGTGATTCCATTGTGCGGACTCAGTTAACTCCATAAATTTATTTACACTATTGCTCACAAACGTGTCCTGCTCTCTTCTCAGGTTTTCCACGCTGTGGCTAAAGAAAGACGCTCTATAGGTGGCATCTTGTTCTCAACGTTTATTTTACGTATCTTGAACTCATCGTTCTTCGTATCTTGTACTCAACGTTCTACGTATCTTGCACTCAACGTTCTACGTATCTTCCACGCTGTGGCTAAAGAAAGACACTCTACAGGTAGCATCTTGTTCTCAACGTTTATTTTACGTATCTTGAACTCATCGTTTTACGTATCTTGCACTCAACGTTCTATGTATCTTGTACTCAACGTTCTACGTATCTTGCACTCAACGTTATACGTATCTTGCACTCAACGTTCTACGTATCTTGCACTCAACGTTCTACGTATCTTGCACTCAACGTTCTACGTATCTTGCACTCAACGTATTTTATTGCAACGTAATTTATCTCAAGCAGATTCTTCTACTATAATTTCATATCTACCCTTTTCACGGGTAGACTCTTCTACTTGAGTTTCATCATTAGTAACTTTTCACGGGTGAACTCTTCAATTAGAGTTTTATAACTACCCTTTTCACTAGTAAACTCTTTTATTTTAACTAGAGTTTTATAACTACCCTTTTCACGGGTAAACTCTTTTAACTGGAGTTTCATCGAACGTCCTCTCAACTCATGTCGTCAACGGGCGTCCTAGAATATTTTAGCCAACAGGCTTCCATTACACATTATTTGGATCCTGTGCTCCTCGAACATAATTGCTAACAGGCTCATTTGCACAGGGCTCCCTTCAACTTGGTCTTTTCTCGCAGGATAATTTGCACCTTTCCCTTTCCGTCCACGCTCCATAAAATTACATTAAGACGGAAGGTTTTTAAATGGAAATCCCACGAGTTAACTCAAATTCGGCATGATTGAGATCATGGAACTTTTTGGCTTCTCGTGAAATAATTATTAGTCTCATTCTTTGGGGTGGACTTGATTCTCTGCTTCAAACTTCTACCAGCATCTTCATCAAATTTCTGATTTCCTGCCGTACGTTTGTGCATTCTACAGTTTACTGGAATGTGCTCTCTCTCTTTAATCTCTGCAGAAGATATCCAAACTTCACACTGTCGTTTACAGCTACTCATCTTTTTTTTATGCTGACGTACTGCGCCCGCCATAAGTTCCCACTAGCTGAACACTTTTAGCTCGATCTTGGGTAGCTTGAACGATCTTTTCATGGCTGTGCACCTACACTTCGACACTGGCACTGAAAGCAAAGGAAACTCGATTTTGAACTGCATGCAGGGCTGCCTCCCGCTTCAACTCTTTCTTGATGAATGTTTTGTCTTGCTAGCCACACATATGGAACTCTTCCTCAAGGACATTATTTTAGGTTTTTTCAGCAAAAGGACTTTGTGCAGTCGCTGGCTCAACTCCGATAGCTTTCATTGATTAATTACTCTTCAGTACTGCAAACTCGATAACAACATCTTTCTTGTTCAGTCTCCGCCTTAATCAATGCTCGACATCATTGCTGGTAAATTGAGATCACACAAATCTTCTTTCTTGATTGAAGCGATCCATCACTGAAAGTCACTCATCTCGATGTCACTCTGGGGTCACCAAATGTTGAATCTTGAATCTTCATCGTACTCGTCACACATTTTAAATTCTTCCTCAAGTTCCGTAAGGACATTATCATCAGTTTTTTCGGTAAACATGAGGTTGTGCAGCTGCCGATTTAACTCTGTTAGTCTTCCTTGGTTGCTCTTCAGTACTGCAAACTTGGCCGCAACATCTTCCTTATTGACAGTCTCTGCCGTCAATAATTCTTGGATGGCTTTGGCGCCTTTNGCTTCCACTTTCAACTACGTATTAAAGAATTTTTCATCGTACTCGTCACACATTTTAAATTCTTCCTCAAGTTCCGTAAGGACATTATCATCAGTTTTTTCGGTAAACATGAGGTTGTGCAGCTGCCGATTTAACTCTGTTAGTCTTCCTTGGTTGCTCTTCAGTACTGCAAACTTGGCCGCAACATCTTCCTTATTGACAGTCTCTGCCGTCAATAATTCTTGGATGGCTTTGGCGCCTTTCGTAAATTGAGTTCGCACAAGCCCTCTTTCTAGTCTGATACGATCCATCACGAAATCTTCTCTTCTCGATGTCACTCTGGGGTCACCAAATGTTGAATCTTGGATTGCTATGCAGGATCTACCCGACCTCAGTTCGCAATTCCGGTGTTCACAACGAGTTAAAAACTCTTCTGCTTTGATCTGACTCCAAAAGATCTTGTTATAATAATTAGTCAGTCGTCAATGATACAAAGCTGATTTACACTAATTATTTACTTTATTTCACTCAAAATTTCAAGCCTCCCAAAAGTTGACCATCGAGTTTATTAATGTCACTTGCAACGTTAAAATTTTGCCACCGTGAAAATAGATTTCGACTGGAAATAAGAGCTACGGGCGGTAAACTGGCTACGAAACGCGCTATACTCGAAAATTTTAGAACTCACAAATAAATATTGAGCTACCAAAATATCTAACATAATTTAGACCGCACAAACTCCAAAATACAAACAAATGAAATCCCACACTACCAGTGACTGTGGCTGTCAGTGAAGATCATACAGTGCCATACAATTATTCTTTTTCTCTGCATGAACTGCAGCAAGGGGGCAGGCATTGAAAATACTAAAAATGTCTGCTCCTGACCAAGATATGGTCCACAATGCTATGCTGCGACACCTTCCTGCTGATTACGAAGAATGGCTTTTAAAAATCCTCAATTATGTTTATGAGCGTGGTGAACTGCCATCATCTTGAAAGCAAGCAATTATTCTGCCTATTCTAAAACCGGGCAAACCAACTAGCAATCCAGCATCATATCGTCCCATCTCCCTCCTGTCATGTATACCAAAACGTGTTAGAACGTCTCATTAGCTTACGTTTAACATATTTTTTAGAGTCAATAGGTGGACTAAGCGCAACGCAGACTCAATCAATGCCATGTGAGTTGCAACTCAGGATAACCCGCACAATTCTTGCCACTTGTCACTAAAATGCATTCAACTTGTATAATACTGTAAAAACTATGGATTACATGGTTTGATTACTACAAAGCTGTTTTGACCCACGAACAAACTGAACTACTGGTAGTAGGGTAACATGGGGCAGCGAGCCCACTGCGGGTCATGGGCCCATAGCCGGTTTCTCGCTAAGTATGGCAGATATTGGTCCGTATTCTCTAGCGCCGGTCGACAGTTTCACTGGGATGAAGTGTACGGATTAACGTTTTGCTAAGTGTTTGCGTTATTAAGATATTTGTGGATAACTGTTTCAGCCCAGATAAAGTTTTTTTTTTGTTGCTAAATAAAACTGTTTTTGATTACTGTAGATGAAGCTTTTTAAATTACTGTGAATTATATTTTGAAAGTAATATTTATAGGGATAATTTTGAGATCAAGTTTAGACTATTAGCTTTTAAAA
>NW_025946281.1:0-844 GCF_000764305.2 Hyalella azteca | reverse complement strand
CAGGCCCGATGCTGAGCACCCGCAGGACCGATGCTGAGCACCAGCCGGACCAATGTTACAGTTTTTGGTTATGAAGCAATTAAATAACTTGTCGACTGGATTAGCTGCAAAACTCAGCGCAACGTGGAGCAAACATTAAAGCAAATTTTAGCGTTCTTTAAATTATGTTACTTTTAGCATGCCTTGAATTAGGTCATGATACAACCAAGACAACATTTGGCTCTTTACTGAAGCACATAACATTCGATTTAAGAATTACTAAGTAAATGATGAACTCACATGAAAAAACTGAAAAAATCGTTTCTATGATCTTCATTGCCGTCCAATTAATCTGTTTCTAAGAGTTGATCTATTACAGTCTGATAATACAGTCTGATAATACAATATGGAAATACCAATAAGCTTCATTTCGATATTAATTTAAAATTAAGAATGACGATAGAAATGTATTCAAATATATAGTATGAAACAATTATTAAATGGACAGAAATATTAAGATCTGATTCGTGTCATAAACGATGAGTGGCCGAGTGGATAAGATCATCAGGATTCAAGCAGCGAACTGTGATTTCGAACCAACAGTTCGTTGGGAAAATTCTGGTTGAACTCGATGAAGTTCCCGTGGTATTGAGTTTCGCAAAATTATTGGAGCAGTTAATTTTTTATTCAAGACCCGTTGCTAGCTTTAGAATTCTGTTATGTGCAGATTAGACCCCAGTCAAAACATGGTCTTAAATCTGACGCTGACCCGAATAATATAATGAAAAATTGCACATACCCATATCCTTCTTTGATGAAATGTTCCAACTTGGCGCAGTCAGCAAGCGGAGTTTCCTTGGCCCAG
>NW_025946280.1:0-127624 GCF_000764305.2 Hyalella azteca | reverse complement strand
TGGGTCCCTGACGCCAAGTCCCACCTTAATGGAAGACGCTGCTTGAGCACATTGGATGAGACATCGTGGGATGTAAGATGGTTTAGTTTATTGTAGTTTATTGTAGTTTATTGTTGTTTATTGATATTGATATTAAAATGTAGGGGGCATTGGGATATTCTGGTTTCAGCAACACGTTTAGTACGGTAATAAGTCAAAGAGTTCATCGAGATCACGAAACCCAGTGTTCAGTGAAATCAAACTCCACAAGCGCATGTGAATAACCCGGTGCTTGCTCGAGGAATGCAATAAAGATGCAGCAGAGATTTCCCACAAACCAAGACGACGAAGAATAAGATTAGGGACCTCTACCTTGACCTTAGGTTTGGTTCCCTCGCTCCACTGAACGCCCAACTCCTGCAGTCGTCAGGTTACTCGACAGACAACGCGTTTTTCCCTCAAAACCGAGGCGGCAATAAATTGTATTTTTGCTCAGAAACTAGGAAGGGAAGAAGATGTTCGGGTCCTGTTTGGGATGCCGCTTTGTTCACTCGGATATAGCCACGACTAACCTTTGTTTTTAGGCCATCACGAGCGGCGGACGACACCGATACGCCCAAAAACTTTTCCTTGACGCCCCAAATTAACATCAGCATTTAACGAGGTAAGTCTCTTCTACTCCGTCGAGTAAACATAGTTCTTGGACGTTAGGTAAGGGAATTAGTCATGAAAGTTCATAGGCTAATGCAAGTTGACCTAGCCCACTAAACTAAGAATTAACAGCAGACTTGTCTCACCTAAAGTTTCGGGGAAAGGACATATGCGAACTTGATTTCAATGCATGAAATTGTATAATACGCCCTCCAAAATTAATTTAGCGTATGATCCGGAAAATTAATCGAAATTTACGAAAGAAGAAGTGTCTACAAGTTTGCTTCCATCTCCAGTGAGCGAAAAATGGTCAATTGATTTATAGTTCTTTCCAAAACAAAGCTGACGTCAGAAGTCCAATTCGTTGATCAGCTGGGGTTCAGGCAAAAAATATTACTGCATAGTTGACTTAACATTAAATAAGTTTAAATTTAGATCCGATTGATCACACCCAGAAAGTTTGTATCATCAGCTTCCATGTACTTAACAAGTATTTTTTTCATGTTTAAACTGATTAAGTGACACCATTAAACGATTAAGCCGAAAAATTAAGTTGCAATAGACTTTTGTTGTCGCTCACCCTCTAAGGGCCGTTGAATAGAAAATTGCATGAATAAATTTTCTGCTTACTCTGAAACAATAGTTGTAACTAATTTAATATACGAAAACTATTAACTGGTGTTAAATATTTAAATATTTAATTAGTAATAAATATTTTAACAACTATAAGGCACTATTTCTTTCCTAGCTTAATTTATTAGATTTTCATTATTTATTCATTGAAAACCGTATTTCGACATGATACGATTGATGAAAATCTTCCAGATAGAAGTAAAAAGTATGCGCTACGATTCTCACCTTCGACTTCATTTTAACCGTGCAGTATAAGACTTAATTAGGAGCTGAATGAAAATCAACTGCTCTCCTGCCGCCATTTGTTCGGAGCATTAGCTTTTAATAAGAACGTGCAAAAAGAATTTGGAAACGAACTAATCTTGAACTTGTTCATCTTAACATACAAAAAATTTCATCCACGATACAACTCTGCAAAATATGAGTAAATAAATTTTTGGGTTCAAATCTTCCTCTTTTTTACTCCTCAAATGTTTCGTTTGTAAGATCAGGAGGTTGTGGCATGAAAGACCGAGATCAGCACTCTATTGCTGTAGCACCAAGGACGCGGTGAACAATAAATTCCCACTTAGAGATCGCCGAGCCAAGCCATAATTGCGAACGGTTTTTTCCTTGTATGAATGGCATTTTAACTTGAAAGGTTCGTGATTATATGCGTATTACAATGTGTATCACCATGCTACGGAAAACTGAACAGGTTGTTTCGCTCATTTTGCAGTTTATTCAAGTTAAAGGTTTATACGATTGTGTCCCTAACTATATATCAGTAAAATACTTGTAAAATATTCTCCCAAGACCACTGTGCACATGTAATTTTGTACATGATGATTAGGACGATAGTTGTACAATAAACTGTACAAAATTAACCGTCATTACAAGTTTGAGCTCATCCAAATGTCGGTTTCGGTTGGCTTGAAAATGCTGCAACAACACGAGGTATTGTATTGAATTAACTGCACTGATTTCCTGCCGAAAACTTACACTGTTGAATCTATTTTGATGAAATCTGAATTTAAAGTGCACTTCTTGACCCGAAATGCTCACTTAAATTAAGTTCTTAACTGAAAAGTTCTTTGTTTTTATTTCATTCTGGACTGAAGAGGGCGCTATCAACACACATTCATTGCTGAAACGAGAGACGAATGAAGTTTTTGTGTAAATTTAAGAATGCAAGATCCCAGGAATAGTTTCGAAATTCTTATTTGCAAAAAGTTATAGTTTCAGATCATCATTTGCATATATAATCACTCTATTTTGAGTAAATATTGTCCTATAGTTCTTGTCATCAACATCATTTTTCCTGACGATAATGAAGGAAATATTATCGAAAGTTTCAAAATAAAAGTGTAGGAAAATCAAACTCCTCGAACAACCCCACATTTTATTGCAAGCTTCGTTACCTGAGTCACCAAATTTCACTCACAAAAATGTTACCAGACAAGGCAGAATTTGGGTGTAAATAATTGTAAATTTAACATCGTTATTGAAGTTCCAAAAAACATTTTACTTGCTGGTCGTCACTCGAAGTACTGAACATTTCAACATCAAGTGAAAGAACTTGAATAACACAAAGCCAAGCACACGGGATCTATGAATCATAAGACTGTAACGAATAACACGGTATGTGTGTCAAGAAAAACTGTCGACTCGCTGCTGAAGATGCAAAATTTGTCATATGAAGCTTTGATTCTTACACAATTAACTGACAAGCTCGAAGCGACGATAAGCATGCGTGACACCGACATGGATCCTTGAAAAAAGCGTTCGCGATAAAGCAGCAAAAGAGAGCCTATAACAAGTTGAGTAATGAAATATATAAAAACATTGATGAATTATGTGTGCTGAAAACTCAGTGCTGCAACTCTCAAAAGAAATGAGGCTTGCAAGCGGTATGTAATGATTACGACGCATAATTAAGTGATCTATATAATTGGACAATTCTTCACTATATGAAAAGAAATAAAATTTTTTGACAAATATATTGTGATGAAATTTGAAAACTACTCTTTTTCAATCCAGCTGAAACAAACAAGCCAAAAAATACATTCTGATTAAGACAATTTTAAAAAACACAATTCCACGAGCGCTCGGGTTGACGAAATTAATACAAAATTTTCAATTAACTGAAACGTAAAAAATTTCATATCAAAATATGGGATACATAAGTTATACATATTTACAGCAACACATTCCCTACATTAAGCGGAATGTGTTCATTCAAGCAAAGCATTCAATTGGCCTACTAATTTATCAATCATCATAACTAATGAAATACTGAATTGGTTTGGAGTTTCCTGTGCTCATCCTGAAGTAGTAACCGTTACCTCCTGGCCATTCGAAACCTTCTGGCACTCTGACTGGGATTGGCTTCCTACCACTCTTAATCTTGGTTGAAGGAGATTTTTTAGAGCTTGTCGTGGAAATGGAGTTCTGCTTAATAAACGGATTGCTGGGAAGCGTATTTGTTTCAGTTCTGACAGCGTCATTGTGGCGTGCAGCTGTGACGAAGGGGTTTGCCAGTGACACTGAGTTCTCAAATGAAGGTTGTCTCGGTGCTGCCAAAGTCGGGGTCTGCCGTGGAGGGGTGGTAGTGGTCAAGGGTCTTGGAGTAGTAGTGCTAGGTCTCAGGGTGTGGGTGGTCGTAGTTGGTGGGCGCGTTTGAGGACGTTGAGTGTTAGATAAAATAGGAAGGGGTTGTCCAACAGGTGCAGGAGGTGTAAACACAGTATTAGTGCGGTGAATAACATTGTGGTTAGTGACTGGTCTGAAGAGGAATGGATTATTGTTTATGTTCGGTCTTGCTGAAGAAGAAGCAGAACTTGGTGGTGCGTTTGGAGCTGTAAAAGTAGACGCCGGTCCTATGAATGAAGCCGGAGGGAACCTTACTCCTCCAGTCTGGCTTGTAGTGGAAGATAGTGGCCGTCCGATATTAGTAGCAGTTAATCCAGGGGCTTCAGGAATGATGTTGGTGCTGAGAATACTGCGGTTGTCAGGGATGGGAAGAGGACGGCCGACGTTATTTATGAATTGCCCTGGGGAAGCAGGCAACGAACTTCCAGAGCTGAATGTTCTTCGATCATTAATTGCTGGAAGCCGGGCATTGTCAATTGGTATTCTAGCCAGAGATGGAGAAGAACTGCGAGCAGGGCTTCCAACAACGGCGTTAGAGACACCATTATTAAACGCATTCGTAGCTGACAATGGACGACCAACATTGGATTGAGTTCTAGATGTTTGAGTGCCAAAGTTGACGCCTGGGAAAGTATTCGTACCTCCGCGATTATTCTGTGTCCTCTGGATGCTGGATGTACTGTATGAAAAATAAAAAATATAAATAATCATAAGTAGTGTTCTCATAGTTTTAAAATACCGAAACACCCATGTCAAAAGTATTTATTAACTTATTCTATAAAGCAATCATAATTATTGCCCACTACTTCCAGATTTCCTCACCTGGTTGTTCCCGAAGTCCTGGTGTTCCCCAAGAGTCCAATATTCTGCAGAGCAAGACGAGCTCTCGCTCTGTCGTCCGCATCATCGTCGTTGAGATCATCAATGAGATCCTCGACAGAATTTCGCTCGAAGCTATCCCTTCGGAAGCCACTGAAAGTGTTACGGCTCGAAGTGATAAGATTCTGAACTCTGTTGTTATTTGTCCTGCTAGCGGGGGAAGCGGGGACGAAGATTTCATTGCTGTCTCGTTCTAGGCTATCTCTGACGATAGTAAAGTGATTACGTCCTGCGATGTTTTGGTTAATTTTGGTCCTAGGCGCGAGAGCTGGTGACGCGGGTAGGGTAATTTCAATACTGTCTCGTTCTGGGCTATCTCTGACGATGGAAAAGTGGTTACGGACAGGATTGTTTTGGCCGAGCCGTGTTCCAGGCGTGATAGCTGGCGACACGGGAAGACTAATTTCAATACTGTCTCGTTCTGGGCTATCTCTGACGATGGAAAAGTGGTTACGGGCTGCATTGTTTTGGCCGAGCCGTGATCCAGGCGCGATAGCTGGCGATACGGGAAGACTAATTTCAATACTGTCTCGTTCTGGGCTATCTCTGACAATAGTGAATTGGTTACGGCCAGCATTGTTTTGGCTAGCCTGAGCTCCAGTACTGAACACTGGCGAAAACGGAAGAGTAATTTCGATGCTGTTACGTTCCGGGCTGTCCCTTCGGAAACCTAAACGGCCTATTTGATTGTTATTTCTTTGCGGAGGTCGTAAGTTATTCTGACTGACAGTGCGAGTGTTACCTCTGAACGGAACAGCTACCTCAAAACTAATGTCCTCTGGGCTGTTGGACCTAAACACGTTGGTGGCAGGAATAGTTCCCTGGTTGCGCGCTGCGTTGAGGAACGGGTTGACGATTTCAATGCTGTTTGTTTCGATGCTGTTTCTCCCAAAGGGATTTCTGCTGCCTAATGTGCCTTGAACATTGCTTGTGAACGGAGTCCTGATTTCGATGCTATCTCTCTCGATACTGTTCCTTCTAAAAGTGTTACTGTTTCTCAAACTAGAAACAACATTGTTCCGGAACGCATTTGGGCGTTCTCTGCTGTCATTTTCAATACTAATGGTTCTAAACACATTAAAGTTGTTTGGGGTGGACGCTTGAACATTAGTTCTAACTGGAGTCCGTACTCCGTTGTTGTTCCTTGGGGCGGCATTTGAGTTGGCAGGAATAGCGGCTTGATTGTTCAATGAAATAGGGACCCTAATTTCGAAGCTGTCCCTTTCATCGCTGTCTCTCCTTAAAAGATTTGTTCTGGGGCGACCTGTTGTCCTCTGGTTATTACCTATAGTTTTTCTAATTTCGTTGTTATTAGTTTTGATGCTGTCCCGGATTCTCGCTCCAAAGTCCCCAGCAAATTTGGCTGCCTGAACTAACTCAATGCTATTCGTTTCGATACTATCGCGGAACCTCGCGTTGTTGTTGAGCTGGCCACGAACTGCGCTTGGGACCTGAATTTCGATGCTATTGAATTCTATGCTGTCCCTCAACCTAAGGTTGAGATTATTTGGGCTGCGATTGTTGTTGTTGATGTTATTTCGGTTGTTGGTTTGAGCTGCAATGCTGAATGGCGAAGCATTGTTGTTGTTCAGAGCGGCATTGTTGTTTCGGGCAAAATTGCTGTTGATATTACCGCTCCTAAAAGCACCAATGCCAATTTCAACGCTATCTCTTTCTAAGCTTATGCGTTCTCGACTTCTATCGAAGCGGTCGTTCAAATCATCGAAATCGTTGTCGAACTCATCCGTGTCGAATCGGTTGCGCCGGTTCTGGAAGAAATGAAAAATATACAAGTAAAATTCAAACAAATGCTTCAAATTAAATCCAGGAATTGTCTCGAGCCTTCAAAAGGTCCATTACATATAAGACCGTGAATTTAAAAGCAAAGAAAATACCACAAAAATTCACCATATCTTTATAAGAGAAAACGTTTCGGAGTCCAGCTCCATCGTCAGTTCAAACCACAAAATTCTGTTCGGAGCTGGACTCCGAAACGTTTTCTCTTATAAAGATATGGTGAATTTTTGTGGTATTTTCTTTGCTTTTAAATTCCTGGTTAACTTGCGATTCAAGCGGACAAGTGATTTTAATACATATAAGACCGTTTAGAATGATTTAATTCTAGAATTTTTTATTTCCCCTATCAAAATGCAGCAGAAACTCACGTTGCCACTGAACTGGGCTGAGGTGGCGACCGCCGCTGCCAACACCACAAGGATCTGTAAAAAATTAAAATTTAATTACTGACTGAATCATAGATAATCACGAGATAAGATTTTGATCTGACCAATTGTCAGGAATTCAGGTTCCATATAAATATGGCCGAAAAAGATTATACATTTTTAAGCCATACCCGTGATTGGTAAAGTTGTGTTAAAAGTAGTCCAAATTAAAATCAAATAATTTTCCAATTTCATTCAATATCTACGGAAAATATTTAATCAAAATTTTAGTAAAATTGTATCAATCTTTTAAAAAGTTGTGGGAAATGGATTAACATAACTTTGAATTCATAGCTAAATTTTACGACGTAATTTTCTCCGTAAAGAAAAATTTTCCGAGTTTATTACTGATTAAACTCCAAAATTTATGAGAGGTTAGATGTGAACGCATCCGATCATCGTCCCTTGAAGGCCACAAAAGTACGTGGACAAATTCATGGAAATTGCGTGGCACAAAGTACAAGTATTTCGTCTTCATATTGCCGGGAGGTTAAGCTTTCGCAACAACCTTTATCCCTAATTAACCCCGGTTACCATAAATGGTCGAATTATGATCAGGCCTTACACTCTCTAGAAAAATTTATTGGGCTCCGTGTAAAGGACAATCGCCCGAGCAGGTTTCCCAACGCCTCATGCATAAAAAATAAATATTTAATTTCTAGTTTCTTAACTGGTGACTTTCCCATTAAATTGAAGGGGGATTTTTTTTCATCGCTGAAACGAGTAAGAGGCTGAAGGTTCATTTTTGCTAACTATCGTGCCGAATGAAAAATCATCTTGGTCTTCAAAAATGCATACAGTATAAAAATGTACATTTTCACATCTACATGAAAATTTTCAGATAAAAACATTTCATTTATTGAGAAATTTTTGAAATAGTTGAGGACAAGGCTGATATCGACTGATAGTTTGCAACATTTAATAAAAACATAACTGACATATACGCTGATTCATATACATTCATCGTATTTCAATCTCCATTTGAATTCTGGCAAGCATATCACGGTGAAATTTTACCTGCGCAAAATTCATAAAGAAACGTGAGTTAGTTTGGGTGACTAAGCACCAGCAGCCAAGACATCCTGAGCATGGGATCGCCGTCAGTAGGTACCATTCTTACTCAACGGATCCAATAACCGTCACCAATGTTATTCGTACCTGAAGGTCGGGTAACTAAGACTTACCATCAGTGCCAGTCATTTGAGCTTGGCGTGTTCTAGCCTATAACCTCCGTGGCCTCAGCATTCCGGCAAGCCAGGCTGCTCGACCTGCCACACCACGTAGTGTAGTCCTGAACTTGCATGATATCTGATACGTGCATAAACATTTGATTGTATGATCATCACGTAATGTTTCGTAGTGTGATTTTGAAGAATAAGGAGAAGATATTAAGTTTTCTCTGATGAAGGATTTTAATTTACCTTGTATTTAATCAAAATATGTGCACCGTAGCTTGTACATTTAGGCTAAATATTATGGTCTCAGTGAATTAAAATCGTTTTAAAACAAGCTAATGAGAGTAGTGCGCTAAGGAAGTCAAGGTGCAAAGTAGATCATTGATATGAACAAACGGTGAATCGAGTTTTACTGCCGATTTGTCATCAACTTTTACCATTATTCAATGGTTTAATATCCGAACAATAATGTTTTCTCGGTTGAAGTGCCTGAATGAAAATATCATTTTGTTTGTACATTCGACGTTGTTGGCATTGAATTCTTCCATTAATTCACCTGATCAAATATATTTAATTATATAAGTGCCTACGTTTTCACATGCAGCAGCCTGTGTGAAAAATTGCAACCTGCCCATATAAGGCGAGACGCTCGATCGTCAACGCTTGCAAACTGATGCATTCACTGGAAAAGTCACTTGAATTTCTTGTTACCAAAAAAGGCATTGCACAAAGGTATAGAATTTTCACACCTTTCCTCCTAGAATGATCATTTACTGCGTCGAAAATTCATTATCGCTGTCAACGTGTAAGTGTAGGAACGTGATTTACGGTGTAAAAAATATGTGATCGTAAACTCAGCTTACGATCGCAGGTTTAAAGCTACCCACTCTTCAATGTTCTCCTCACTGTACAATTATTAAGCTCAGGCATGACTCTTAATAATAATTTTGTTTATTCGTCCTTTTTAATTTTTCAGTCCAATGATAATTGTGCAGAATTTGCCATACTTGAATGATTCTTTACAAGTGAGCATAAAATAAGGGATTAAGTAAAATTTTTAATTCCATAAATATAATATATCTATAGAAGATTAACAATCAATAATTGAATAGATAAGAGTCACAAGGTTCCCTGTAACAAAAAGCCTGTTCAGTATGCTTATGCTCTCTATGGTTTACGTAATTTTTAAAGGCTTAGTGATTTGCTGCAGTGGGTTGAAAGTGAATGCTTCTTTTTGCAACGTAGAAATGACGCGGATAGAAATAATCACGGTCACCCTGTGAGGTACAACAGATGGTCGACCTTCCACGAACCTTTAAGTCGGAATATAAGCCTAGCCGATGCATCGAAAGTCAGCGCATCAAGACGCCTTCGCTTTGGACCGCTGCATACATTACTATAGACTTCATCCTGAAAAACTTTGCAGTAAAACACTTAGAAGAGCGCCAATACTATTACAAACAAAAAGTTTACCAGGTGTTATATAATATGTATGCAAGTATAATAAGTATACAGATAAACCTTTATGCAAAGTACGTTATTTTCAAATCTAATAGAAAGTTCTCCGTTCATCGTAAACCGTTCACTCTTCACTGTTTTCCTCACTGTGCAATTATTAAGCTCAGGCATGACTCTTAATAATAATTTTTAGTGACTCTTAGTAATTCAAAACGTTTATTTCTATTTTGAAGAAACACAAGGTTACCGTTGATCAGTTTTATTTCAGTTCTGTTTTGTTTCCATTTGAATTGATGACTAAAAAAAGGTTATATGAAATTGTTAATGTTTGTTTCGAAGATTCGGACAGAAATATTATCCCCAACGTCATTATGAACTATTATTTATTTGCATGGTGTTCAGAATAATACGAGTATTTTCGATTCATATTTCATTTTAAATTTATCATCTCTATCTCAATTGATGAACAAAAGTAGAGTAAAAATCAGCGCATGAATGGGAATAAAAGACGAAACTCGTCGTCACGTCCCAATGGGTTTGCTTTAAACGAAGCCATGATGCTGTATAATTTTCTGCTCATTGCGCAGGGCTTCCTAACGCAATGCTTTCTTGCAATGCCTGTCCTGATTACTCGTTGCTTGATTAGAAATTGTGATAAAAAGCATTGCAGTCCAAGCCACGCTAGACTGCAAGGGTCTTCGTTGGATTTGTGTGCTCGTGTTGAAAAAATGCTTGCGGCTCCTTTTTCTTTTACATGTATCACTACCAAGAAATTTGTGAACTGTGTCAACAGATACGATATATGTGCCCCAACGTTTAACAGATTCTGATTGCAGTTTAAAATAATGCAATGGTTATTGAACATCAATCACAATAAACAGAATGCGAGGCGGTATAAGGTTTAAAGTTTTTCGGCTTACAGAGCTCCAAGATAACCCGCAGAAAAACTTCAATAAACACATCGAATATTTTACGCTAATGTTTAATACCGTGTACAATAATGAGCAACCTCCCATTTTAGAACCCTTTATGTTAATTCATCGCCACAAAATATATGCAGGCACGAAAAGGTACTCAACAATGCTGTCAAATCCGGCCTTTCCTTTCCTGCCGCTGCAGGAATATAATCAGGCATAGCTCATAAGTTAGTGATTAGGGATCAACTTTCACGAGAAGAAATGACCTCTCAGAAGATTATGCTACTTAAAGAATGAAAAATGAACTTGAAATGAGTCCTCATAGGCAAAATTTATGTCGCAATCCGATGTACTAGGCCGATCAATCGCTCGAACTAACTCGGATTGCAAAAGCTTCGATAGCTCTTTAAAGGGGCTAATATTAAGGAACAATTGATGACGTTAACTTCCGATAAGCCGTTGGAATAAGTCTGATGATCATCGCAAGGCAGCATTCTAAATCACAGCTGATAGGCAGCGGCTAAGTAATCAGTTTTTCCTGTCGCTGAGCTCGGTCATGTCTGTGCATTTAAGTCTGATGACCATGACAATGCAGCATTCTAAATTATTGCTGATAGGCAGCGGCTAAATAATCAGTCTTTCCTGTCGCTGAGCTCGGTCATGTCTGTGCATTTAAATCCTCACCCAAGAACAGCGCCGCCACCACGCTCTAGAAGAGGACAAAAGTTCCACTGCTTGGGAGCTGTTAACTTTACCTGACCTGCTCCAGCACCAAGATGACACATGAGGTGCCAGTGAAATCAAATTTTTCATTCTTTGCATGCCTCGCTAAGGCATGAATAGAGCCATGCATGATTAGAGCAATCCGTCGTACGAAGGGTCTCCATGTTGGATCGACAATATGCGATCAGTACTCTGCTTAGCGGCTTCGTTGACCTTGAACATGAAATTTACTTCAAATTAAAGCTCGAAAGTCCCTTTTCGACATTGTGAATGTAAAATTCGTGGATTTCGATGCGCTATAAGCCTGGAGGTTTGGAGACCTGAGATTGCATCAAGATTTTGCAGGCGAAGTGCGAAGGTCAAACAATCCACGAGTTTGTCTCTCGGAGGAAAACGCCCAAAACTCTTTGATTGCCAACTCTTGAATGCAGCAAGTTCGTCCATGACATACACGAGTCTTTCGTTGCAACACCAAGTAGTAGTGACCAGGAGCGAACACCGAGCAGTGATCAAACTTGAACATCTCGACGCGAAAGGCAAATTTGAAATAGCTTGCATACGAGAAGCTGAACAAATACACTAAGATTAGAGACGGTGCTTGGGCTGAACATAAACCAGCCACAGGAGGTCATTGCGCTGCGAAAGGAAGCGACAACGGGATCATGCAGGAGCGCCTTCCATGCTAGAGACTGCATGCTCATCGAAAGGGAAAGGCCCCCACGTAATGGGCACTTTTTTACTGCTCACCAAATGTTGACTCGCGGGAAACATCGCTGGAGCTTGCGCAACAGTTGGCGGTTGCAAGACCCTTCGACTCAATTAGGTTAAACCTGCCCATGGTATTAGCATCATTAGTATGAACCAGCGCTACCGAGGACCGCCTTGACGAGCATCTGATTGTTAAGATTAGTTTCGATTCATTTGAGCTCAACAGGACAAGGAAAGGAGACGAGGTCGCGAGTTCCTGTGTACGTGAGCTGAGAGACAGGAGGAAAATGTGACGAATATCACCTGATCTAATATAGATGTGGCATAAATTGTTGAACATTTTTTTACATAAAACCTTCAGTGGATAAAACTGTTTTGTAAGATATCAAGATATTATCAATTTTAGTTAAGCACTGTTTTTCTCTTGATGATCCTAATTCAACAGTCCCTAATATTTTAAGTTCAGACATTCCATTGAACATTAAACAGTGAGTGAAGGTAAGAGATTAGCTTATGATTTGTTGTAATGGTATCTCAGTTTCTTCTAATTGTTTTGAACGAAGTTTGAAATTTTGCGTTGGAGTTGGCACGTATGAGTCATCGTGGCCCATGAACTCCAAGTTCCAAAGATCAGAATTATCGTTTGCGATTGACTTTTACGAGGTAAAATACCTGAACAATGAAATGGAAAGACTCGACTCTTAAAAACACAATAGTACATTCAGTTGTCTGCAAGCCGGCTATGATGTCAAACTTCAGTGATGCCTTTTTGATATGTGTATGATACTTAAGGATTAATAATCTTAACTCCAATCCGAAATACATCCTCTAGGTCAAGGTAAAATTCACAGACAATTTTCCCAAAACAGGCATACTGCTCCGCACCATTTCGGAAAACTTTCCTCTTCAATAAATAATGACATTTAAGGGTCAATTCACTTCATAATGATGGTATATTATCGGAACACACTTTTGCAGTCGCTAAAAAATTACATTTCTTACTGACTATCGAACTTATTAGGGACAAACTTCCCTTTCGAGGGAATGAAATTTCTGTTTCTAAACTCATACATTTTTATAATGATACCAATATCCGTTTACGTAATTTAAAAATTCTTGTCCAAGTTCGACGCTCAGCAACCTTTTCTAAATTCGTTAAAAAAAACTTGTACTATAATCCTAACGAGCACCAATATTGCTTGTCGTGACCTCTTCTTTCTGTAATCATTTATTGACTGCCAAATTGACCCCTACTCGTGACGTACTGCATGATGGTAATAGATTGAGGTTTGTCATCAATAAATGAAGTCTTAAAACTCTCAAGCCTGTTTAGGGAGGACGTTCTTTTATAGAGATCACGTGATAGATGATTGGACGAGATTCATTTTTCGATCAGTTCTTTGAAACAAGGTTAGCTCATAAGTCATTTACGAGCTCTCACAAAACAGATTTAAGAATGTGTGGCGACGACATTAATTTAATAGTTAATTAACCACAGCACCTGTATTGTTTGACAACAAATTTATTAGAAGTACAATTCAGTTCCCATTTTTATATTTCGGCCAAAGATTTACGCCTCAGTTTTCTATAAAGGATATGATCTATTGCTTTAGGGCCAATCATTACGGATATCCATTCAAGCTACTTTTATCTAAATTTTGAAGTCGGATAACCCAAGTTAGCGTCTACACGTAATAAGGTGTATTTTTATTTTAGTGAAGCCATCAGTCATGTGCTGCCGCTCGGTAATTGTCTTTGCCCGTCATCGTAACGTAATGCATAACTTCACTTTTTATCGTGTCACGTAATTTGCACCTAAATTATATGACTCAGCTTAAGTTGTTGTAACGATTATCGCCACACTGTAATATCTATTGCGACACGAAGCCATTTAGTAAATAATAATCCCTGGTGTCATTTGTTGCATCGGCGCGGTATCGGCACGTGGCAGATTACTCCTGGTGATTAGTTCTTACGCAATGATTATTTGCCGTCGTTATTTCCTCCACTTTGCCCTAAAAAATACACTAATAACATAACAAATAATAAAGGCTCAAGAAAAAGGCCCAAAAATAAAGCACAATAACGAAAAGATTTTCAGAATGCAGTTCGTCCTCATGCAGAGCGTGAGAGCGGAGTGAGCTCACGGAGGCTTCGGAGAGACGCCGACCTTGACTTCTGACATGAGTGATCATCTCTGAGCCGCGCTGCATTCAGCTCAAGCGCTGAACTGGTCGCTGCATTCAGCTCAAGCGCTGAACTGGTCCTGTCTCTTATACACATCTAGATGTGTATAAGAGACAGGCTCAAGCGAGGACCTGGTCGCTGCATTCAGCTCAAACGCTGAACTGGTCGCTGCATTCAGCTCTAACGCTGAACTGGTCGCTGCATTCAGCTTAGGCATTTTTGTTCACAAAGCTAAATTTCCGAAGGCAATGTGTTATGCACACTTGAAATCTAATGTATATATAATTATGTAAACCTGGAATCTAATGTATGTTTAATTATGAATACTTGTAAATGAGATATTGAAAAAAGCAACAAAATATTTAAAAACTCTCAGCCGGGAACATTTATTAGGTAATATTCAAAGCGCTCATTGAGCTGTGGAAAGAGAAAAACGGACAAGCTTCATTGTTCAAAATGAGATACCACCATTTGTCCTAAAAATAATCAATCTCGTCCTAAACAGAGTAACTAACGCAATACACGGTCAAATACTAAAATTATTTTTCGGTAGAAGGCTGTAAATCGACTTCATCACTACAAATCAGAGTCCAGATAATCAAACTAGACGTTCCTGACAGGAAACACTGGAATTTATTTCCTCCCCTGAAATTATTATGACATTTTCGATACTTATAAAGTGTCATTACCACAATTCAATCTGAAAATTTCAATAGTAATTATGAACGCCTTTCTATATACTCGTAGGGATTTATGCTGCTACCGTGAAATGATTGCACGAAGAAAATAACCCATATAGAATTGCCATCATATGAGCTTCATCGTTCTAAATTATTCACGAAATAAGCTGAATAAATTCCTCTTCTGAAAGTCTTAAGTTGTTTTTCATTAACTTCGATCACGACAGCGAGGATAACGGTGCACTTGAGAGAGAAAGGGTTGATACAGCTGCCTAAAAAAAGTAAAATTATAAAATGAGCGTGCAAACAAATATAATGTAGACGAGGTGAGAAGATCAAATGCTCTGATCAATTGGTGACTGTCATGCATGACTGGCGCCGCTGCAAATACTTCTGTCTCACGATGGCCAATTGATCATCACTCAAAAACTTTCGACTCGCCAGAATCACACGCGCTCGGCCATTATATGCACACAGCCGTGATACCTGCCGGGGGTTGCCAAAGTTTTTACCATTAGGAAAGAGAGCGATACAAACTGAGGCACCATAGACGGCGGGCATTTAGATGGAAATTTGTTGACTACATAATAATAAATTTGATGGTAAATTTTATCAGGAAACACTAATTTTGACAAAAGAAAGTAAGAAGAAATGTATTGAGAAGATTTTCTTTTAATTATGCACACCGGTTGCAAGAAAATGAAATCTGAATTACGAACGTTTGCAACTCAGCGGTAAACTCATTAATTTCAATATTACAATCCGTTTTTTGCAGGTAATAAATAATGATTTCAAGTGAAAAGTATTCCAAAATATTTGTAAGAGCGAGTTTAAACTATATACTATGTATATCGCACCGCCAGGATGTGTAACATGGTTCACTGTCATTCCGTGGTCTTTCAATGACTTTCGGCTGGTGGAAACGGTGAACCATGAAAGTTTTTATACGCTGAGGGCTTCAGAATTGCATTTATGCCAGTAATATAAAAAAGGTATAACCTGATTACTCTTCGTTGTTCAAGTAAATAATACATAGCCTTTCCAGTACATTCACGGACCACCGTCAAATTTAAGCATTGCTGTAACGTTTCTGGGATCTCGATCAACGTAAAACGCAAAATTACCTGAAAGTGGGTAACAGAAAGTCTCTAAAGAGTGTGATCATTGGTTCTGCTCCTCTTGCTCTGAACGTTTGCCAGATCCACCCTCTCTGCCGCCTGTCTACTGCGGTTATTGCCGTTATGTGATCACGAAACTTGACCTGCGTATTCGTCAACACTCCTAGATTGCAAATGTGTCGCTTCTCTCCAATTTCCGAGCTGTTTAGGTACTCGATAGCGGTGCTCCATACCAGCTCAACCACTACCTCTGTGTCTGAGAACCTCAAACTTAGTCCCGTTGAACTGCATGTAGTTCGCTTGGGCCCAGTCATATATTGCAGAGAGAGGTCTTCTTGCAACCTCTCGCCGTCTGTCCTGTCTGTATTAGTCATTATTATCCTTATGTCGTCTGCGAATGATGATGCAGAGGTGTGGTTCACTGCCACATCTATGTCGGCGATGTGGATAAGGAAGAGTATAGGGCCGCGTACCATTCCCTGTGGTACTCCACTCTTCACCCTAGCCTCGCTCCATCTCGAGCCTCCAACAACGACAGCTTGTAGTCTTTCAGTTAGCAAGTTGTGTATCCATGCCAACAAAACACCAATGATCCCCACTAGTCTTAATTTTATGGCGGGTCAACTTTGTCAAACGCTTTCAGTATAGTTAAACAGTGCAGAAAGTATAGTTAAAACTTTACAAAAGAATATCCCGCAGCACCTGTATTAAATAAGTATGGGGATACACTAATGAATAATAAGTGTATACTCTGACTTAAATATACTCATGAAACAAAAAATTGGAAAGCTGAGCCACAAGAAGCGCGTGACCTTATCAAAAAAGTTGGGGACTCGTGCGGTGCCATCCATCATTGCGCAGCGCTGAGCAACTGAGTTCATCACCACTGAAACTCTGGGAGGCATGCAAGGGAAATTCTGTACCCCAGTCAGCAGCATGGGGACAATGAGCTGACGACTCGGGTGTAAATGGACGGCGAAAAGCACCGCAGTCCTAATCATGTAAGGGACTAAAGTGACGAATCACGGATTAAATATTGGCAGGGGAAATGTACCTCAGACAGCATGTACGAGACTAGATTGAGGAGCGAGGGAGTAAGTGGCCGGGGAAATATGCCTCAGACAGCATGTACGAGACTAGATTGAGGATTAAGGGAGTTAGTGGCCGGGTAAATATGCCTCAGACAGCATGTAAGAGACCAGATTGAGGAGTAAGGGAGTAAGTGGCCGGTGAAATATGCCTCGGACAACATGTAGGAGACTTGACTGAGGAGAGTGTGGTAGCTAAGTGGCCGGGGAAATATTCCACAGACTGCATGTAGGAGATTAGACTTAAAAGTGAGGGCGTAATGGACCGGTGAGATGTACTCCAGACTGCAGCATGTAGGAAATTTCACTGAGGAGTCAAAAGTAAATGCAGTACCGACATTCAAGTGTTGTTAGAGTAAGCAGCCATGTTTATCGTCATTCATCAACCGTGGGCACAATGACGACGTTCACCTTCACGGCCTATGCCATCAGATTTGTGTTTGATGGGCAAGCTTGTCGGCACTTCCTTTGTTGAAGACCTAGGCAGGCTTTGGGGTAACCTTGGCACGCTTCAACTTCATCTGTGAAAATATCCACAGCTGCTAACTAAGGATAGGGGATAATTGACGCTTTCTCGTATCTTTTCTTTGCGAGATAGGTCTGTTGTACTAATGTGAGTACTGAGTTACAGCCCCATGGCCGTGCATTTGGCTAAGCTATCACAATCAAAAATTGAAATTCGAAATATTTTTAGGTACGTTTCAAAAGACTTTCGAGAGACAGGAATGACCTTAGAATCAAACAGAAGCCTCTAGTTGGTCAGAACAAATGTTAGAAAAACTTTTGGGTGTTTGTCAACGGGTGTCGCGATCGTTTACTTTGTGACACAGCAAAACTATTCTTCCACATTCCCTCAGTTTCTATTTCGGAGACCGCCGTGAGAAACAATCTCGGGTGAACTTGAAGTTTCGTGCCTACAGTCGTCGCCGTGTTGCGCTACAAGCAGTTGGGCCCGAGCGCTCGCACGCAGAATGCCAACGAAAGGAAAAGTGAGTTATGCGAGAGCGTGCACGGCGGAGCAAAACTTCGCTAGGGCTCATCAAGGACTCGTGTTCCATACGATTTTTTATTTCATTGGACGCAGCTGTGAAAAGTTATTAATGCTACATCTTTTTGGTGAAACTACGTGCGCGGGTACTACAAGGTCTTCCGAGGTATATGAATGTAATGATTACATCCGACTCGCCATTCAAGGACCGTTTAAGGTAACAGTAACAAATTTAAAGCATGTCATTGAATTCTCCGATTGACTTCGTACCAAGCGTTGCTCAAGCAGACATATTCAACTTCCTGGAGGCGACTAAACGGATCATCTTTTGAAGGTATGCTTACGACGAAATTGTCTATCTTAAACACGCTCAATGAAAATACACTCCAAAATCTTCTGACTCGATGTCCACGCAGTAACGTGAGTCTGGAACGAGAGCCCGAACGTAAGTACCTCACAAGCCACGGTACATCAGAGTTGAACAAACATTAGCAGGAGTGTAGCAAGTCATTTGATCGTATTCCCGCAGCAGTGGATCTATGAGCTGCACACTTCCGTCTCTCTGGAGAGGAGCACAAAGCTGCGTGTGCCGCAATCGTGGCCTCTGACCTCCACTCGTAGCATCGCCTGCCGCTGGCGTTCCCAGGGTGTCGAGCGCAGCTCTGTCTGCTCGCAGACGCGCCTGCCCTACTGCCCTGCTGCTCTGTTCTCAGTGCCAGAATGCAGGCAGTAATTAGGTTACAGTGAGTCACGTGAGGTATTTCCTCGAATTAAGTAAGATGGAACATAAGTTCACTTTAAAATCAGATGCTTGAAGTCTCCAGGAATAGTGAGTCAGGCACCGACCTTCGAAAAAATTACATTCCATAAAATTAAACATATTGCTTTAGCCCGCCGGAAATTCTAGCGAGAACTACGTCAAAAAGCGCCGAAACCATGTAATCAAAACTCCACGAGGAAAATGGTTGAGGGTATGAATTCTGAGCACACAATAAACCATTTTATTGAAATAGTCAATTTAATTCCACTCTATAACTTGAACCTTATGCTGAGCCAACAAAATTTTGAAGTGGTGATTATTATCTTCTTCAATCTAGTGCATAATTCACCGGAATTTTTTTATGTCAGCACGGAAAAATGAACCACCAGATTGCTTATTCACCCGAGATTATGGTAATTATTATCATTTTTTGTAAGAAGGAGGAGTGCATTAAAATAATCACTTTCAATGAAGATATCGTCGAGCTTGGCTTTCCAGACACCTATGGAATATGAGGAGCCTTGAAATACCAAGACCTCGACTCAGTCGGTGTTGCTGTGACTTACACGAAGGCTTTATGGCCTCTTGCATTCCAATGGAGTCTGTAATGTGCAGATAGAGCGGCAACTCTCTTATAAGCAATGACGGAGGTCCCATCGAATTAAAAAATCAAAGTTGTTATTACCAGATGAACAGGACTTTTATTAGGAACCAGTGAAGGTCAGTATGAGAAATGAATTTTCACCAAACATTTTGGGAGTTTTCTCCGTGTTCCCGTAGTTGAAAGGCATCAGAGGAGATCTCGGACTGACCAACATCGAATGAAATAATTCAGTAGCAAATATTAATTGTTAATTTTCGATCATGAAAATATTTATTCATAAAATAAATATTTATGTTGAATTACATTCATTAAAATATCTCCATTGTGTTCGAGACTTTATTAACTTATGCGGCACACGCAGCTTTGGGCTCCTCTCCAGAGAGACGGAAGTGTGCAGCTCATAGATCCGCTGCTGCGGGAATACGATCAAATGACTTGCTACACTCCTGCTAATGTTTTGTTCAACTCTGATGTACCGTGGCTTGTGAGGTACTTACGTTCGGGCTCGCGTTCGGGACTCACGTTATTGCGAGGACATAGAGTCGGAAGATTT
Organism: Hyalella azteca; assembly: GCF_000764305.2. Taxonomy (NCBI): domain Eukaryota; kingdom Metazoa; phylum Arthropoda; class Malacostraca; order Amphipoda; family Hyalellidae; genus Hyalella; species Hyalella azteca. The sequence goes on along the minus strand of NW_025946280.1, from coordinate 107,670 downwards.
GGAGTATATTTTTATTTACCCTAATTAAAGACCAATGCGTAAAAACGAAGATCATTGCAACGCCGAACACGTCTCCAAAATTAAGATCACTTGCGTGCTTAAATAGCAATTCTTAAATTCTTGATGTCACCAAAATTAAAATTTGTGCTGCAACGGCGTGAGGTAACCACATACATACATTCAGGACAGTGAATTAATTTCTTACTCTAACCATTTTATTAATTATAAGATGTACGATGTGGTGATTTGTTATCACCAACATAGCCAGATCACCGAGAGTTCGCAAAGAAAAATTTATCACTTACACTTATTTCCTCTTTAATGAGCTTCCCTGAAGTGAAAAATAAATGCCTGGGAGATGAGACTGGATTTCTTCAACAAAAATCAAATATTTTAATATACTTAACCGAGAGCATTTCAACCACACGCCCATGATTTTCTCATTAGAGGATTGTTTAATGATTTTAAATAATAAAATACACATTAAATATTATCTATATGCCTATCATGAGTTTTATATAATTTTCTTAAATTTTCTTTTCTCTTTCAATTAAATTTTCTTAAAGCTCTAAAAATATTATACGAGTAATTTTTAGAAAGATAGTTTTCAGCTGACTATTTTACCGACACATCCTGAGAGCTCCAAAGAACAATTGTCAATATAACGTAATATTTTCTCAAATTCAGGTGAAGCCTTTCACAATAACTGCTTAACATAATTTCTGTAACGAACAAAATCAAGATGGCGGTTGTTAAGTAAGTGAATAACGTGTCGCAACAATGCAGAAGATACCTTTTTATTAGCCAGCTCTTCACAGAATAATGGAACATAAATTAGACTCTGATGCCCTTCGCTTGCAAGCATCGGGCGCCCGGGCAGGAATGATCACAATATTGCGTATGGGACCCGCCATTAAAACACTTCTGCTTATACACCAGCCGAGCGACGGTGTTGATTTATGGGGCGTAAGCGCTCACGATGGGTATGGAAATTCAACGGTGGGAATAAAAATTCAGCAATGGGTATGGAAATTTCAACGGTGGGAATAAAAATTCAGCAATGGGTATGGAAATTCAACGGTGGGAATAAAAATTCAGCAATGGGCATGGAAATTCAACGGTGGGAATAAAAATTCAGCAATGGTATGGAAATTCAACGGTGGGAATAAAAATTCAGCAATGGGTATGGAAATTCATAGGGGAACAGTCGTTAGGAGCAGCGAGAAAGTTGTATGCTCTATACGCTGCAGACAATCAATAAAAAATGTAACTTTTGTGGTGTGCATTCACATAACATTGACTTAAAATATATTGGATTTGCATGAAAAACGGTGGAAGTTATGCATATCTACCTTTCTTCATTAAAACAGTTCTAGCAGAGCAGTTTCTATTTTGTAACGCACAAATTAGACTTTTGACAAACGATTCCAATGCACAGAGTTATAAAATTGCTCTCCAAAATCACGACACCCACGCCATTGCATAAGAGCAGTCAGCAATCGGATGCAGATTAAATTGGACTGATAATTTAACACCGTTATAAATCACCCAATTAATGTGCATGCAGCTTCCATCGCACGTGTGCTCATCCACCAAATCAATTATCATAAATTAATCGAAATTGCTTATCTATTTCCTTATGAACCCATATTGTCGTAATGGGCAATAAATCGAACTCGGTTATCCAAGAGATAAAATCGGTTAGAGATCAGGTAAATAAATAAAAATATTATTTACAAAATGCGTGTATGCGGTAGTTGGCATTTTAGGAGACTGACGAAACGAGGTCAGCACGAAGCGCTATCAAATTATGGCGGCGCTGCGAATGCCTCAAAGCAAATGGTAAGAAAATAATTAATTTTGTGAGAGTTGAAAGCATTCAATTGAGTGTAAATAACTCGTAAGCGCCATAATTGCGTTTAAATCTGCAGTTCTTGCGCAAGGTTATCTGCAAAAGCGTATTGGTAGCGATGATGCAAACTAAAATCGATGTGAATAATACATGATGATTACTTGCGTAAATTCGTTATTATAATACCAGAAGGTGAGACCTGGTTTCATTCTCACGTTTTCATACTCATTACATTTTTTAAGCTGCACAATGGGAACCGACCTCAAATTATGGATGCAATTTCGATACTTTATTTTGAAATTTCTAATTTTATTTCAAAATCGATTATGAATTAAGGTCACTTTCAATATACCAATATATCAATAACTGATAAATCTGAGGTCAATATGAAGAAAACGAACTGATCACCGTGATTGTGGACGGTGCTCAGAAACCTGCGTCTACTTCTACCGGTTCACTGTCGATCAAAATTTAAAACAATTAATGTTACTATTTCAGGAAATAATCCTCACTGCTCTTGGTACCTCCATCTTTCTTAACAAGGGAATAAAAGCCCGAAAGTGTAACAAATTTCAACGTACTGAATTTGCAAAAAGTAACCCCACTAGCTACTCTTGCAAACATTACACTTCTAATTGCCAGGCGTATAATAAGCGCCGCGTTAGGACGCCCGTGTGCTGGAAACTTTACCTTGAACTCTCGTGCGCGTGGCGGTGATACCGAGACGCGCGTACACTGCGGTGACCGAGATGACACCAGAGAAATGGTCGGCAGATGACCCGTCTAATTTTAATACTCATTTAACTTTAAACTGTTTCTTCTTTACTTAAATAATAGGTATTAGTATCTCTAAAAAGGTAAATAAATCCTATTGAGATCAATGTTTGAGGAGCGCTTGACCATTAAACATTCGGTGAAACTCGCTGAAATACTCGTGAAATGAACGTGAAGGGATCATTGCATCAAAATAAGCCTCTCTCGTGAAATGGAAGCGCACGTGGTAGTTTTAATGATTTTCTAGCGTAAACTTATTATACAAAATTACTAGCTTCTACTATAACTTAATTTTGTGATGATGATATGATGATATGCACAGTTATTCTAAATCTGCAGTTTTAAATCCCGCGATAAACGCATTTTACGGAGTATTTATTACAGTATATTCATCGAAATCTAGCATCAATATCAGATATTATTTTTAGCGTCGAATATGATAACATCTGGATTAGATTTATTCATTAAAATATTTATAGCGAAGTCTTCTTAGCTATAACATTAAAACAACTTCGTTAGCTATAGATAACTTTCTTTTGGATAGTTCAAATTATACTAAATAGGGCTCCCTAATCACACACTGATTGCTCTTTTTTCAGTTCATTGCCATTAAAAAAATTTCCTGCACAGTTATTTGATATAATAACTTGTTCGCAGACATTAAGCGAAGATAGGATCATTTCTCATGCATGACTCGGAGAAAATGTGTAATTATAACAAGAACGGGGAAAAAATTGAGGGCATTCATGCAGGCACATGGTTTTTTAAACTATCTTCAGGCTCCTATATCTCAATCATGCAAAAAATCAAGCACGAGGTCAAATTAAGATTCCAAGAGCCATGAAAAACTGGACAGAATCTGCACTCAATCGCGGAAACTTGGAGTCTCTTGGGCATGTTGTAGATATTCAAATAACCGAAGCGTTCACAGAATGAGGCTATTGAGCTACAACGATGAAGTGTTGAATATAATGAGTTTGCATTGTGTCACCTAGGAATATTTTTGTTAACGTATGATAAAGAAACCAACTCAGTTCTTGAGGCATGTATAAGATATGTTGAAAGACAGTTTATCAGAAAAGTACGTGGACCTCATTAGGACGTATACTTTACAGTAGGTAGAAATTTGAATGAGTTAAAGTGAAAATTTCAGGTGAAATTGGATATTATACCATGCGTAAAAGATGTGCATAAAAATCTCTTCAAACAACATTATGACGAAAAAACTCGTGTGATGGATTTAAACCTCGAACTTTGAGGAAGTAGAATGAAATGAAAACTAGATCTATCAAAATTTTGTCTTCCGCAGTAATCATAATTGACAAGTTCAGACAAAAACTTGTTAGTTGACCTCAAGTCATTCCATATTCCATGTCCCTTACCATGATAACAATAAGTAAGCTACATTTGGTACCGTATTTCATGGCTGTGCTTAGTAATTACCGGTGCCGTATACAGACAAAGCTAATTTGTCGCTCATCAAATTCACGGTCACATTCAGGACTTGTAAGAGGAGCAACGCTAATCATACATCACGATTATGATTACGCGCGCAAATAAGCGACCTTATCCAGGAAGCTGCATAAATAAATCTTAGATGATTTAGAAACGAAAATTCGAAATTTTTCTGGCTACTGCAAAGGCAAGTTTTTTTTCATTACTTTTAGGAAGTTCTGGAACTTCAAGGAATATTTTAAGAACTAAATCATGGACTGAAATTTCCATAGATATTTTGTTTGAAATCTTAAGCGAATTTTATTTATTTCCTATATAGCAGAGTATGCAAATCTTACTCTACGAAATTAAAATTAATTTCTCAGCTCAACTTTGCTCCACCAAAAATATGATTTTTTTCAAGACCCTGCAAGTTTCTATAATAATTGAATGTTGGTGATGATAAAACAATTTTAAAATTATATTTGTACTACCATTTCAGTTTTTATTAAATAATATCTTCTTTTTGAATTAAACGCGTTTCTGCGACTAATAAAAAGCTATCGTGAACAGACAAGGATAAAGCAGTGACAATATATTCTTATGACTTATAAAAAATCTTGAGTTAACCAATATCTGCAAAGAAGCTGCACCAAATAAGGCAGTGAGAAGGAGAAGCGAGACGCTGCCACGCATGCGTGTCGTCAGCCAAGCAAGGCCGCATCAGTAAAATGCTAGGCTTTGTTCACTAAAATGCACGACAATCAGTTGTATTCTTTCTGTCTGATTCAAAACCTGAGCTGTAAATTTATTAATATTTGTTATAACTAACTAAAGTTGAATACTTTCTGAATTTTATTTAATGCGGTGGTCAGCGTGAAACTATTTACCCACTAGATTGATTAATCAGGAAACGCACGTAATTTTAAATAAAAGTTCTGGGTAGCATCAATTCCGTATTTCCAGGGTGCACATGACCGAGCTTGATGGAAAGGCTGGTGACGAGCACATTGAAGTCATCAAGATGCCATCATGGGAGCTAATAATGGCTTTTGTTGTTGCCGATGGCGACTGCTAGTCACCTTGTTGACAATGCGATCCTTGAAGGCCTTGTCACTGGTGTCTTGATGTTCTTAACAAACAGCGTAAATTTCTTCTCAATAGCGTGTTGTAAATTGGGTTCTTCCCTAAAGCATGAACGAGTAGCAATAACCAATTTTATGGCTGCTTCTTGTTGAAAGTATAAAAGAAGACAAATAATTAATGTTTTCAAGTTGATGAAGATGTCTGAAGCTCCTCAATCGAAGCCAGGCAAGAATGCCAACCCTGCATGGCAGCGGGTTTTGAAAAGCGCTTCAAAGACGGTCAGCGACAATAGGGTCGACACAAAGGACTCATAACGGAGATGATCACACATTTTCAGACGCTTCAATTTGCAGCTAAATTTTCCTCCGATGATCATAGTTCAAAGGGAATACCGAGACTACAGAAAGAAAGATCGGGCAGATTTATTCGCGCAGTAGTTGACAGCGTGGAGTTATCAACCGTATGTACTGTATATGTTCATAAATCGGAAATAAGAAAGGCAGTTAAACCAAACCTATTAAAAGGCAGTTCAAACCAAAAAATTGTAAAAGCTGGTAGATTTGTACCTCGAATAATAGCGCATTTCATAAACATTTTTTTCGAACATATATCAGGATCATACGTCAGGACCCAATGTCAAGATATATTTCTGAATGCCATAACGCTAATACATATAATTACAGCAAGACTAGGGACAATCATTGCAACCCATATTTTGTATTACTTGTGAAACACAGGACGCAGCATAAGTATTTGTTGCTAAATGCGTATAAAAATTGCGTTTGATAATTATTTAGCACCAAGCGACTTGTTAAATTTGTACTATCATCCAAAGAAAATTGATATGATGGTCAATGGTCATGCAATGCAAAAAGTAAACAGCAATGACTCCGTTCCCACGGCTCCATATATACCCTATCACAATATCCGACCCGCTTCAGCATAAACATTTAAATCATCTCTGGGATGCAGGCCACGAAACTCTTTGGCCTCGTTGAGTATGGCGGCACACGACGACGAAGATGAGAGGCCAACCTTGAGACTCGAGAAGATGGCAACGACTGAGTCGATTCCTTGCTCTCCAGTGTTGATAAATTGCAGTCCGTATATGTACACTTCCTGACATCAGGTGAAGATCTGAATGGACCGTGGCTGGTCAAGCAATTAAGGTCCCAGTCATTCACCTGCGCGTACAGGCTCATGTCGGAACGTGGAAGCCACAAGAAGACCTCTGCTCATCTCAAGTGGCAACATCCTGCGAGAAATTAACCGCTGAATGGTTAACGACAGGAACCATTGGGCTGTCAATAAAAAGTTGGTAAAATACTTAAATCTAAAAAATTACTGCAGTGATTACTATCTAATCACTTACTATCACTAATCATTACTATCTAATCACTAAAACTTGAATACTCTATTATCGTTGAATCTTCATATGCGTTGGTTGGCATTTGCAGCGAAATCTTCTTGGGTGCTGTCCATTTGCATGGGAATGCTTCGGCCATATCGTTATTTGCAGTCTGGTCGGTGAAAGTAACAGGATAAGCAAGATGGTAGCCTCAGATCACCTGCTGCGGAAAGACGAATCGAGGACCTTCAAATCCTACGTATACATGACCACAATTAATGTTATGCAATTTGCCAGTTAGATAACTAGTCACACTTCATCAGGCACAAATGCGAAAGCTTCTTAGATATTTTTCTTTAAGAAAAATTACCTCAGGCGATAGCCATAGCCCTTCTCATTCTAGCCAAAACCTCGAGAATGAAGGTCCCATGGAAAGCAATATCATGAATGTAACTCTAGTGTGTGTCGTAGACGTTGATTCCAACTAGAAGCGAAGATTATTAATTGCTTCTACTGCATCAGATACGCAGAGACACAAACTGATTCGCTATAATGTCAAAACAATTAGTTTTAAATTTGACAAAAGAAGCTTCTTTAATGTTTTACTGTATATATAAATGATAGTAAAACTGGCATTCATTATGCAAATGTTGCTGGGATGCTTATCTGAGTTCCATTATTTTGCCCCCATCATATATTTATACTATCTAAAATGTACACGAATCGCATTCTCTGCTCAACAGTCAAAAGCAAAGAACTGCATTAGGATTAGCAGGTAAAATAAATCGACAGATACGAAGTCGTTTAGCCACACACCGACACTGGCACCCTCAAGCATTTAGCTTTAGTTGCATTGGGACCTCGGGCGCTCCTTGCAGATTATCTCGGTTATGGAAGGCGCATCATAAGGCGTTGTTTTTTTATAAGCTTGCGGCGCGGACGTGACACGTCTTTTATGGACATACTTCGTGTACGTGACACGTCTTTTATGGAAGTGCTTCACGTACGTGACACGTCTTTTATGGACGTGCGACGTGTAAGTGACACGCACGGTGACTGAGTCTGATGTCACCTCAACGTTAGAGGTGCAGCAGCTGTCGTCAGGAATGACTCATTCCAAACAAATTTGTAGGCGTCAAGCAAAGTTTTAAAATTAGTAATTGATACTTGATTGAACAGTCGGATTGTTTTACCTTTGTTGGTGAAGTTCCATCATTACAGCAGAGTAATAGTTATGATGAGTGGTGAAATTTTTTGAATTAAATTTGAATTATGATATTTGCTCCACAGCATTTGCTTTGAAAATGAACGATATTTAATTCACAAGTTTCAATTATAGAATTAAACTATGAATTGAACTTTGATAATTTTTATCATGCATTGCCAACTAAATCTCTATTTGGAACATTTAGTAAACTAACAGGTGTTAGATAATTGGCGCCTCGTCAATTGGAATGACTGGAAAAAAATATCACTTAGTTATGTTGCGTTGATCGTGTTGACTTTGAATACGATTAATAAAGAAAAACTCTACGTAAAATCAAGAAGATCCGAATAATCGTGAGAAAACTGTAGTCACTAGAAGTTCGCCTACAAAAACAATGTTGGGAAAACCAAGATTGCTTTTCGGTGGCAAATGATGATGATATTGATGATTCGAGGCCCGATTTTCCCATGCGCCGCAGACTCTAATTGGTTTCTCATGCACCTCAGTCAAGAGCAATATCAAAGTCACGGTTTTATCGACCTCACGCCATAAAGAGCGCGCGTCACACCAAGACTGAACCGATAACCAAGTTCAGCTCAAAAGTCAGCTCATGCAAGCTCATGTAAGATCTGTCGTGAATTGCACTGAACGCTTGCTTGCAATCTTACCCAAGAAGAAAGAAGAAAGACATTTTATTGCACATCCCAGGGTGAAATAATCTTGAAGTAATATATATTTATAACAAGAAAATGTTTGCTCGTGCGTTAGTAGGTTCAGTTCAGATTATTCGATCAAATAGCTGTATTTTACATGCTAGTCTACAGGAGTATTATTAAATTGTGAAATGTTCGTGCGAGTTACATCATGCTGATGTAAGCGGGTATCCGGAGCAAGAAATCTAGAGGATCATAATCGAGTCACTGAAATTAAAAAAATTCTCATATATGTGAGCTAATGCAGAGATAAGTTTTGGTTTACATGAATAAATTCTTTACGGAATATTACAACCAAACAGCAAACTGAATGATAGCGATACGGTCATTATTGGTAATTTGTAAATAAAAAGCTAAGACATTTAACATGAGAGTAAATTAAACGATAAGTTAATCATTACGCAAGTAGGAGTTGGGATTGAAAATAATGATAGATTTAGTTAGGAGCAAAAAATTGTACTGTTGGGTGCAAAGAAAGAGACTAACGAGCTTGTAATGATCTGAAAACTGTCATTACGCATGAATGCATTACGCACGCATGAATGTGACTCCACATGTGTAACCTAGAAACTAGTCACGATTTACAAGAATTATTGACTGAGCCTTTAGCATGAAACATTGGGCTTATTTTCACGCTAGATATCTTCCATTTGCGGCAGCTACTACTGAAAAAACTGTAAATATTATTTTTCTTCAATGCATGTTGTGTTTAATTTAATAGTCATGACCACTAACTTTTGCAAATTTTCTCAAATAATCGCGAAATGTGCTTCCAATTATTTAGACAGAACATTAGGCCTAATAAAAATATAACTCAGAAGCAACAAATTGTTACCAAAAAGAAGAATAATACAGTGTTATGTGCCTGATAACATCAGACACATAAGAAAAATTAATAAATTATACAGAAACCTAATATGTGCTTCCCGTTTAATAATTAGTGGCATAAAATGTATGTTCTCTTACAAGATGGCTTTAGTAATTTTCGTTTTCGTACAGCACGGACGATTTGTATTAGTTCTGCCTTGAACTTGTGGACGACTGCACCTTCATGCTCATTTTGGGCTAGAGAATATCTCGGAACTTTCATTAGTTGGTGACAAAAGCCCAACAGACTCCAAACAAAAGGCGAATGTCGTTAGCCGCCCAAAAGACTTTTTCTTCAAGGAACACCTTGAAGTTAACTTAAATTAAGTGAAAAGGGAGGACTGAAAAGCAGCACCTCCATACAACGAGTAATAGGCCCGGACACATGATTAGAGCGCCTAAAACGGCAGCAGTGAAGTGCATCGTAACGTTCAACTCAGAGACTGATATATTACACCAATATATAATATTGATGTTTGTGCATAACACTGGGTGGAGGACGCACCTAGCACATAGGCATCGACAGCTCAAGGTAGAACGGCTGATTAAAATAAATAGAGTAGCCAAATGTGAGAGCCGACACAGGCTCCCAGTTAAAAATTGGTCTTTTGACTATTAAATCAAGGGGAATGTATTCACTGCCATAAAAAACGGTGATGGTGATATGAGGGCCATAAGAACGGTGATGGATGTGGCGATATCCATCGCAAATCGTAGGGTTGCCCAGAATAATTAAAAAAAATGTAGAAGAATATTGCTTTGCAATCTACTACACTGCAAATAATCATACCATCTATATTAAAGGATTTGATCTATCAATGACTTGCGAAGTAACAGAAAATACATTTCACTATTTCATGTAATATTTAACGCCTGGTCTGTTTTACACATGAAGATACGGGAAAGTGCAGATGCACAAAAAGTCCAAGCATAGCAAAGCAGGAGTATTAGAAAAATTTATCGTGATGTCTCAAATAATGTCATGTCTTTGAATAGAATAGAATAGAAGTGTCTTGCTCGAATTATTCTTGCCGCAAACTAGTTTTCGCAGGTACTCGAAAAATTACCTAATTAACATGAGCACTAGTTTTTTACGAAATAAATAAATCAAGTTCCGAACATAATACAAGTTCTTATCAAGTTATCAGACTTTCTGACATCCATCACCTAGTAAGAGCGGTCACGGTTTCTGTCAGTATATGACGCGTAAAAAAATACCTGTCTTCCATCGCACGTCGCTTCCTCGGTCGAAGAAAAGATCAAATTTAACGTCATCCCGCAGTGACCTATCGAACTTACAAAGGGATCATTAATGTTCCCATGTAGCGAGATATTTCGAGTTAAATCGAACCGGTTGCTTCAAAGAAAAATGTTAGCGTACTGATGTTGTTTCATTTGTGATACTTCGAGAAGGAAGATTACTCAGCGCGAGTAAATGAAATGTAGACTTAAAATAAACTCTTTCAATTGTGTAATAAAACACAAAGAACAAGAATCTTCTTCACTAACAGGTAGAATAAAAAGAACCTAACGGAGCTGATAATATGATTGCGCGAGAAGTTGACAGACATTAATTTCCACTTCATAAAGGAGCAGCTGCATTGTGATGAGTGGAGCCAAGGCAATGCAATATTTTGAGGCTACTTTTTGCTCTCTACAGCGTTTTATGCTGTAAAAGGTGAACCAACCCACCAAAAAAAAAATTTGGCGTGGTAGTGTAAAATCTCGTACATCAAATATGAAATTAGAGCTGTGCATTCGTTATCATTCACCTTGTATACAATTCATAATAGTTAAGACACTAATCTCATATATACCCATAACATCAGATGTCAATGGAGAAAAATCAACAATTCAGTAAATTGCAATCCACTTCATGATCTTAAACATCATTTATAACCAAATTTTTGCCTTTCCAAATATCTAAACGATAATATTTATCTTAACGTCTTCCTTCTGGCTGCAAAATTTCAGTAGCATTCTGTCGCTACGACATTCCTGAAACCACAAGCGTTATATTACAAGAGAAAAACTGAAAACCAATTTCAAAGAGGATATCAGGAGAAAATGCCATCCATGAAAAATACTCTCTGGTTAGAACTCACTGGTCTAGAGAAATTCAATTTCTGTCGAAACAAACTTTTTGTCTTTTTCTCATTGTGAAAGGACGAATTCGAGTTAGCCGCAGCCTTCCCGCAACCTCTGACTTTCCCATTCAGTATCATCTTTTCGCCATTCGTTCAAGCTATCGTCTGCTACAATATCCTATATTGACGATCAATAAAAAAGGCAGATGGACTGAAAAACAATGAACATCATGCAATCGGGTGCTTAATAGCGTCGAAGAATAAGCGATCTTTGCGATACTGGCAACGCAATCATGTATCGCAATGCGTGAGGATGTAAGCATGATTGAGAAGTGTCATGCTTGAGATGGCAACCACGATCTATGCTGCACTTTAACTCATCTGCCATCCCAAGGCCCCTTTTTGTGCATAAGTTTCGACGAAACTCGTCATACGGGTTTCAGGCTGCCGGTCTGACATGCCGAAGACTTCGACTCGAGCGCCGAGTTTCAGATAGCGGGGTTTCTCAGGCAAGCGAGTTCCCGCAATGAAATTTCAATTCATGTTCAAAAAGAATTAGGCAAGCATTACACGACCAAATAGAGGGGGTTACAGCGAAGTGGACACGACTCGTGTTGGAAAGGCTCGGTGCTAAATGGATTTAGACATTTTTTTATAAAATGAAGTCTGCTTCGAGCTGAGGGCGAGCAGTGTGGTGAAACTCTCATGCCGGTGCATGTGTTATCAGAGTAGGCATCAAAGATTTGCACATTTAGATTTCGAAACAATATATACTGCGGCACGCAAATGGGAAATTTTTCTACAAATTTCAGAGAGCAATTAAATGCAAGTATTTTTCCCAGTTATTCAAAGCACCAACTGCACGATTTTATGTTACTACGTAAAATTTTAATTTTTTTTCTTCAAGCATACAAAATAGTTGAATAAAAAATGAAATTGGTATAAATCTGTGCCTGAATCAATTGAGTTCTAATTCTTAAACCATATTTGCAACAACTGCAATTGATTGTCCGTCGATTGAAAAAATACTTTTAAAATTGTACAAGAAAGTTTTCTAAATAGCTGTGTTCAGCATACCATCCCGCTCACTTTGCTATCAGGGCCCATACAAGGCCGCAATTAAAGAGGAATAGATACTTCAAGGAGCTAAACGGTCCTCTTGGCCGATATTTACTGTATAAATTTTATGCCTGGTAACTTATAAGCTTTTAAAGGGCAGATTATTCAAATCAAACATGTTCAAGGTTATAAAAATTAGCTCAACTGATCACGAGTTTAAAATACTTTAATCTAAGTTTGAGCGACTTTAATCTCGCGACAATTTCAGTCAGATTTCACCTTTTCCGCAAATTCTCTGCTTTTGGGGCAAATTAAATATATTTTAACAGGCAGATATTGAAGCAATGAACGAAGCTATAAGAAGTCCCTGCGAATTGCTTTGCTTGAAGCTTCAATTCCTGTTATCTGTAATTCAGCCGCTATTACCAGCAGGAAGAAAATTTTCTAGCTCGAGCCCTTCAGTTATGAAAGATTAATGCGGCCATCGTGATTATGACCTTACTGCTACTTAATTGTTTTATATTGTTAGATAATAGTCAATTATTAATTTTTCTGCCTCAGTAAAATCGAAAGGATTACTGTACTTGGCAATTTAGTTGCCGAAATTCAGCGTCTGAATGAAAAATTCATAGTTGGCCCAGGACGGCGTGGCGTGGCTGCGCTACAGGCAGTCGTAACAGGTAACAAAATATCAGGTAATACGTGACTTAAAATAAGGATAAAACTGAAATAAATGCCTGCCAATATAAATGTACACAGTGATACATTTGGTGCTGTGAAGCTAGCCACAAACACCCAGTGATTAAAGGGCATCGAAATGAAAGTGTGAAAATACCGCAATTTTGCAAGATCCCGATGAAAATCCCTGAGTCATGCTTTATGCCCAGTGAAGGAGAGTCAGAGAAAAAACATTGGAATCTCAGACAAATTAAAATAAGAGTTACAGCTTTGACACTAAGCCTCGACCTACTGGCAGGAAAATATTGAAGGAAGCCTTCGCAATATCGAAAGTTTCAGAATTTATATCTGACTTTATTGCATAGGCCATAGGTGATCAGAAAATTGCAATATGTTAGAAATCTTCAAAAAATTATATGTATCACAAATTAAATGAATACAAATGAAAACTAAATGTCATAATTTTTATCTTGCATATAAGATAAGAATATCGGCAAAACCACTGAAGGTATAGAAAAAAAGCATTAAAAGATCGAGGATAGCAATCACGAATACATTCTGACGCCAAACTTGACAGTGCCTAGACTTTCGCTAGCGTCAATTACGCGCATATTTCGGCCGCTGGATTGACGATGCCGGGGATGCTGGCGCTGTGAAGAGCGACGTGTGTGATGGAGCGGAGAGAACGGCCCACGCGGGTCAACTAAAGGGAAAAAACCAACCCTTTCCTTTCCCACTGCAAGAAAGTTTCGCAGGAAAGGAGGTATTCAGTTACGAGACGCAGTTAGGTAAGCAATAGATCAATAAACTAACCATTTTCTTGCACACTATAGGTAAGTTCCTCAGAATAGGGACATGCACTGACAAGAAGTAGGCGGGTCAGCAAAAGAGAGAACAATTAACTTATTTTCTTCCAAATACCTAAGAGTTCCATTAGAAAAAAGCTTTTGGTTATCAGACGTAGTAGGGTCAACTATAATGGAGATGAACCAACATTTTCTTTCGCACTGCAGGAATGTTCCTTTGATAAGGGATACGAAATTCCGATGAATACTCCAACAGAATTTAAGACAAGCACATCACGAGAAAAGTAAAAATTAACCAACTAACTGATGAACATGACATAAAGGATCGATCAATAAACATACCGAACAAAGTAATAGATTTTGCATTTCCAAAAAAATTATGGCAAGCTCAGGGAAATAGATAACTTGGTCATTCAACATTTAAAATTTCTGTCAAGTTTAAGATGCATTAATCACAGCCGTCTCCAGGCTTCGAATTGCTCTAATATTTTCTACTGTTTTTCATTCAAATTCATTTAAAATTTTGCATAGTAAAGATGTTATAAAATAATTAAATATGGCATAAGTAATATGACATATGTTTCGTGCTTCGAGTTTCCATTCCGGCAGCCATTCACAAGTTATAAATGACGCTTTACATGCGAGATGTGAGCACCGTAATGTTGTGTAATAAGATAAGCATCTACGGAGCGTTGCAGTCACTGGATCTCCGCTACAATGCATTGTCGACAAGTTTCGCTGGAACTTCGATGAGCTCATAAAAAAATCACGACTCATTTAATTTAATGATGTGATAATAAATAAACCTGTTCTTTGTACGAGTAAACGCTAAATTTATTATTCGAAATTGATTCAAAATGTTGATAGGGTAACGTGGGGCAGCGCGCCCCCCACTTTTTTTAAACTAAATTTTTGACGAAGTTTTAATTGATACGAGGTGGTTCTTTGTTTTGTTTAAAGGTGCAAATAATGAGGAATGTATGATGTGAATTAGACGCTTATAGAGTTATTCAATTTTTAATGAAACACTATTTTGTAAAAAGTGTCAAAATGGGCCCATTGCCCCACCCTAGGGGCAATGGGCCCATGGGCTTGGGGCAAGGCGCCCACGCTTGGTCCCTTTACCACAATTGCATATTTTTCGTTTAAAAATGATAAAACAACACTTTACAGTTAAAAATAAGAAAAATGTAATAAAAAATATGACATTCATCCATATATTAACAACTCAAAAATCATATCCATAACTTGAAAAAAATATACTCTTGGCTTGAAAAATCTATCACTGACGTGAAGAAAAATATTTCATTGACATAACATTATATATCCTTGACTTGAAAAAGATATCTTTGCGATAAAAAATTCGTCCTTGACATGAAAAAATGTATCCTTGACTAGAAAAAATATATTTAGTTGATCAGAAAAAAACTTCGTTCCAGTTTCGTCCATAATCCAGATATTATGTGCAGAGAATTCGTACCTAATCGTGATTTCAGCCAACACCATAAAAACTCTCATCAACTTTTGGCTCATTGGTGTTGACTGAAATCAACTTTTGGCAAGGCAAGAGTCAATAACTCGAAAAGTGGTCATAAATACGCATAACTAGAAACTAAACCTGCTGCCTTGAGGCGGCAAATAAAAAAATCATTCAATATGAAGTGTAATTTGTAATTCAAAAGCTTGTCATAGTTTTGAAAAGGTCATTGAGACAAATCTAATGATGTATAATACAAGACTTCACCATGGGCGCTTTGCCCCGTGACACGCGTGGGCCCGTTGCCCCCACTAGGTATCATTTCAATTTATGTTGTGTCAACATTTTATTTTAAAAGCTAATAGTCTAAACTTGGTCTCAAAATTATCCCTATAAATATTACTTTGAAAAAATAATTCAAAGTAATTTCAAAATCTTCATCTATAGTAATGGAAAAAAACTTTATTTAGCGGCAAAAAAATTTTTATCTGGACTAAAACAGTTATTCGCAAAGAACTTAATAACGCAAACATTTAGCAAAACGTAAATCCGTACACTTCATCACAGTGAAACTGTCGACCGGCGGTAGAGAACACGGACCAATATCTGCCATACTTAGCGAGAAACCCGCTATGGGCCCGTGACCCGCAGTGGGCTCGCTGCCCCATGTTACCCTAATTGAAGATGTTGTGTCTCTGTAAGTCTAATTTAAATTTAAATTGTAATTTATACCTAAGAAAAAACCACAAGATAATCCTACTAAGAGGTACTCTAGAAGAGAAAGAATAAATCTAAAATGGATCAGTACAATAATAGTGAATCGTGGCATTATTCGGCCTAGACAAAACAGTGATCATTTATGGCATAAAAAATTTCGAGGGCAAGAATTTTAGTTACAATAAAATTCTTTTAAAAAACTTAAATTTTTTTTCAACTAAAATTCTTGAAGACTTTTAGTTACACTAAAATTATTTGGAAAGTTTGCATGTGAGGCCAGTAAGCTGTTATAGCCATAAAAAATGCGTATGTAAGTCATCAATAAAGGGGAGATTACTCGGTTTGATTTCCTAATCAATTATGCCGGCTTTGTGATTTAATTTAGACAGTGAAATTATGAGCTTCATTAGAATAAACTTGTAAAGTTCCTTCTTTCAAATATGTTGAAAGAAAAATAAACGTAAACTGTGAGCAAAGTATTTGAATTACTTATAAAATTACAAGCAATATTTTTATGTGTTTATAATACATTCATTCATGCCTCGATGCCAAGGTTAAAGTACGAGGCTATCCTTGGCAGTGACATGCATGTCTTCTTGCTTTACAATTGCACATTCTCGCCATGATATAGAATTGCACCATCAGCGTGCAGGAAATTCTTTCTAGTGTCTTCCGTCACAACTTTTTGGCATGCAATGTTCGCAGTTGAGTGTCTGCCATTTATCTTTACTGCACCGCTTAATAACTACTTACATAAATAAATTACTGAAGGCTTAATTACAGCAGCCACAGAACTCAGTGTCACGCTGCGCTACCAGTCGAAAATTGCCGCTAACCACGAGCCATGAGAAACACGGATACGTGACTAAATCCCGAGTTTCGTATTCAGGATACTGGATACGAGCTCGAATCTTTATTAATGCATTCGTTGACAACAACGAGGCAAAGTCCTGACACACAAAGACTTATAACAGATAACAGACGTGAGATTAGTTCATTTAGAGCTTCGCAATAATTAAACATAACCTCGTTGACAACGAGGCAAAGTCCTGCTACCAAAAGACTTATAACAGACGTGTGATTAGTTCATTTAGACCTTCGCAATAATTAAAGATAACCTTGTTGACAACAACGAGGCAAATACCTGACACCTTTAAGATTTATAACTGACGTGTGATTAGTTCATTCAGAACTCCGCTTCTATTTAATATTACCTCGTCGCGCGTTCGGCTTGTGTATAACTCAATGCGTGTTTGGAACACCGTCACGGAACTGCATTCTGGCACCGGAAGGCAGTGACAATGAACGCAACCCTCAACTCTGTTTATTAGAGACAATGTGCCTCATCAGATGAGCTTCACGAGTCAGGTTTAGACTCTGAGGCAGATCAGTCCGTAGCATTTATTGTGGTATTCTTTTTTTGTCGTGAAGATAAGTTTTCAATTACTAATAGTAAAAATATTTTGTCTGTACCTACGAGAGCAATGCGGAAGTTATTATTGAATTATTACCACATGGTAAATTACATGAAGCATCAATATTCTGACGATGAATAGAAATTCCACTGTGTCAGATCACATAGATATTCAACATATTTTTTTCTGATTAAATCTAATATTGATGATGTTTGAGTCAACTTCATTCCAACCTTGCTTCAAAAGCGCGTACAAAATTTTGCAATGAAATTTTACTTGAATTATAAATGTTCCTAAAATATCAGAGGTTATTTTTGTAGACAAATCGTACAATGTAAGCTTCTAACATCCTGGAATTTTATTGCAATTGCAGGAATATTAATTAAATGCACTTGGATCTAACTGTTATTTCGATATATTTTCAATCACTAATATTAATTATATGGAGCTGACACTTTGCCCCAGTCACGCAACGGTCTGATGCTAAATAATAAAATGTAAAGACCTCGCAGCAAAAATCTTGCCTCGAACTCAAGGAAACAGGAAATTTATACATGAATATCATGACGCATCGTAATTCATTTGTCAGGATTTAGCGCCACGAAATATGACAGTGACAAACATTTTCAGGAAGAGCTGATATGAACTGGCGGTAAAGTCATGTCGCTTAGCTGCCCTTATTAATCAAGTATCTTATTCTCAGATTTTAGCAAGTAATTGTTCCCTGAAAATGTGTAGTTATACTAATCACGTTACTTGTTATCACTTATTAAGAAGTAATTGTTCCCTAAAAATGCGTAGTTATACTAATCAAGTACCGTGTTATCACTTATTAAGAAATAATTGTTCCTTAAAAATGCGTAGTTATACTAATCAAGTACCGTGTTATCACTTATTAAAAAGTTATTGTTCCCTAAAAATGCGTAGTTATACCAATCAAGTAACTTATTATCACTTATTAACAGGTAATTGTTCCCTGGAAATTGTAATGCATTTATTCCCTCAGCAAATATTGCAAATGGCGAGTAAAGAGCATATGTGATTGATTTTTTCAATAAAATAACTGATTAAATAGAACAGTTAATCATGAATTATAACTACTATCATCAACGACGTCAACTGGAAAACCAGTTATTGTTATTGCTCCGCAGTAGTTATTGCTTCACTAATAAAGTCATTGCCTCCTATGTGCAGAATAATTTTTTGCAATACAACAATCAAAGAATAGAATATTAATTTAATAAATAATATAAGAAGAGGTATAACTGGAACGAGAGCGAGAAAATAATGACATGGAGTGATAAGATCAGCCTAGGGCTATGAACTTGGAGACGGCGGCTGCAAAGATGCAGTTCGACTCGTAAAATTCTGACCTTTTCTCAGACACGTTTACCCTCTTAGCGAGGGGCGTGGAGGATCAAAAACTGACGAGGGCAT
Source organism: Hyalella azteca (assembly GCF_000764305.2). Lineage (NCBI taxonomy): Eukaryota > Metazoa > Arthropoda > Malacostraca > Amphipoda > Hyalellidae > Hyalella > Hyalella azteca. The sequence goes on along the minus strand of NW_025946280.1, from coordinate 88,713 downwards.
GAGACATTGTGTGAATTTAGGCTCCGCGTAATTTTTTCAGGCTTTGTGCCGAAACAATAATATATCTTTATTTATACCTAACCTAAACTACAAAAACATGGATATAAACTCATATGTTCCTCTTAAATATTATTCTAACTAATTTTCACGCTATATAATATCAAACAAATATTAATTTAACGGGTTTGTAAATGATTTGTTGGAATTGTTAGGCTAAACGTTAAAATGTCTAGCGACTTCACTCCACCAAACTTACATTTCAGTTTTTTTGTTCTAGTTCTACCAGGCATTCGAAGTTCCGGAAGCCTGCTCAATATTCCGTATAGCCAAACTGAATCTTTTGTCATAAAAATATTCAAATTTATACAATGGATGCCGTTATTCCCTTGTGCATAGAGTTAATCGAGTTAAATTTAGAACTCATTATAACAGCTTTAAAAGCGTGCTTTCGAACTGAAAAAAATTTAAGGTTGTTTCTGATCTCATAGCTTTGAAACATCCGGACAAATGCAACTCATAAAAAAATAACAATAAACCAAGATAACAAACACAATAAATCAATATGCTAATCACCCGTGGAGCATCGTTATTGTTACGACATAACGCATCGTACGTATCGACATCAGCTCGGTCTGTACATACTTTCGGCCTCAAGTAATTCGACTGATATTTTCTGCTTTATTGAATACTGAAAGTAACAACTTATTCTCCCATCGCAAACATTTCTTTGGCATAAAAATTTATCCTCGTTTCCTGAAAGCGACATTGGTCTACAAAGATCTACTTCGATATTGTGAATAATTATTCTTTGTGTAAAATCCCTAGGGAATGGCAAGATTAGAGCTGATTAACGCGAGGTGACCTTAGCCTTACAATCATTGTATGGGTGAACGAGATTCCGCCTTCAAGAAGTGGCACGCTGCGATCAAAAGTAGTGCATTTCAAAGTTACATTTTCTGTGAGATGTTAACGAAATTAGACGTTGAGAAAATTGAGTTTGAAAAATTGTATCATTTATGCCTATAAATTTTGAACTTAACACGATGAAAATTAGAAACTTTTTAATGATGGTTATAATAAAATATTATGATTGCGCAGCAGCCACTCAAAAGGAATCGTAAAACAAAAATTTCAGTTAAGCACAAAGCCAATTTTACAGCATATAGTAGTCGCATTTGAGGCTCGTTAAACTTGAATCCAGAGATGAACCAATCTTGTCACCATAAAAAAGCGGATAAAGAAGGAAGCCAAACACGGCGGCAAAAACTGCCGAACTTGACATTCGTAGCCAATCCTTGGCCGAATGCAACTCTGGTTTCCCTTGGGTGCAGCCATGATCACTAATCGAAACTTCTTGTTATTTAGATTCTTAAGCGTATATCCAGTGATAACTGGAGGCTGAAAGCAATATGCAGAACTCGTTCTTCAATGAATTAAACAAAACGAGAGTTAAGAACCAACAAAGATACAGACTATTTTTTAAACGCATTCTATTATATAAATAGTGCAATTCATCCTCGTTAATCTTCTTGGCCGCTCATAGCACGCAAGAATTGACCCATTTATTACATAAACAAATATATTACCAATCTAAGCATCAGTTAAATCAAACTATTCTAAAATTATTTGTTCAAGTGATCACACTATTTAAATAGCGCTAGAAGTCTAGCGTTACTCGTTACTCGATGCGGTAGGAGTCATGTAGGGCGGGGCAGAGACATTTGTTTATTTAGCCAGCAGCGCGTGTTAACTGCAAAGAATAAACCTGCTTGAGCCAACCAGCCCGGCGTCTAGAAAGGGAAAGTGGACGCTCATGTTCCAAGTAAATATCCGTTACGAAATAATGATTATTGGCTGAATAATTAAAAGGCAGATATTTGCAGAAAAATTTGGTAAATCGTGCTTTGTACGCGTGCAACTGTGAACTCAGACTCGATATGCTACTGATAAAATCTTTAGATACGGAAAACCATGGAGATAAAAAATCTATGTGAGATGAAAAATAGATTCTATTTATAAGCATAATATTTCCATAGTAATATTTCCGTCCATCAAGCACCTGAATATGACGCTGTAGAGTGTTCATATTTTCTAGTATTAATATCAACGTCATCGTGCAGTATGTAAATATTCCAACATGTTACTCGCATTTTGTGGGAATCAATATATTATTATTTTATTTTATTATAGTATTTTTTACTAATTATACCTGCAATCGTTCACACAATGCGTTGTTCATAAGCTGTGACCACCTGTTTGACATTTACTTTAATGTTTAGCAGCAATTATAGAAGTATTTTCAGTTATAAATAAATAAGATAAAAATGAGCTTTGATCGATTAGTAAAAGATTATAATAAGATACAAACGTATCAGTTTGTTGTGCACCAACATAAATGTTGTACTTTAAGAATAATACATCAACGAGTTTGAGTACGTTGGGCGTCGCCGAGATGGTCCGACGTAAGCGATTTCTCCTCCCTTTTTTCTGTAATAAATTCACGTGGATGGGCCTTCAGCTCACGTTAACGAACACAGAGCAGTCCGAAATTCATATATAACTCCTAAATACCACAAACTCTTTAGAATCAATAATGGCGTACGGATGAAATATCTCTGGGTGCTTATTATATACTATGAGTTAGGAAATTTAATATGATGCATATCAAAAGTAAAGTAAACATTGAAGAATCAGGTAGGTACACGTAATGTAATGAAGCGTTTTCTTTTCCATGCTTAAAAAGATTTCAAATGGAATTTAAAAATGAATTTTGCAGGTATAAAATATATCAACGCTAATAATCGCTGTTAATGTTGCTAGTTTGCTCCGGGCTTCTTCAAAACGAACATTCGAAAGGCATCATTAATAGTTCGATTTTCTTGTCAAAAAAATTTTCAAAAAATCGTATGTACCTCTAAGAAACGCTGCGGGCGATGATATAAAATGGGCAAAATTGGCTTAGGTTTTGTACCGCGGATGCAAAACTGAATGGCAACCTAAAAAATGCTGGTGACATAGGGCGCTGCTAGTTGGCATGGAGACCAATGGCGGCACGTAGAGCACGCAACAATTATCGTTAACCAAATTTAGAGCCTGCAACCGAATTGTTCGCTCTGAAAAATATAATGCGTATTGTAATATATCTTGGCAAGAAAAGATAAAAAAAACATAATCATTATCTCGAGTATTGTTAAAAGATTGAAATTTAACTACACTCTTACCTGGCGAGACAACTTTTCCAACACAAAATGAGACAGTAGCCCGCAAGACGCAAAAGTTTTGCGTTTAAATAAAACATTACACAGCCGGACACTTTAAAAATAAAAAGTTGCTCGTCTTAGATGTGCATATTAAACAAATTTACTAATTTATCTTACCTCATATTTCGGCCAAAATTTTTCCTTTGAAGATAAAATTTAAAATGATAAAATTAAAGCATGCAAGAAGCTCGCAGGCATTTGCAAAGGCCACTTACCGAATGCCACAAGAAAATTACAGGTAAAAACTATACAAGCGCATACGAACAGAAACTCGTAAACTATAAGGAGGATCGAGTTCCGCTTACCAAAAATACTAGTACCTGATGTAAATACCGTGTTATTAAAATTAAAAAACTTGAATTTTAATAGAAACTTATATTATTATTTGTGAGTTCATGCGTTTGAATTTATTTATATAATTTAAAGCTTTTCAGCTTGAAAAAGCAAGTCGAAAACAGCAAGCAATTGTACAAGTTTCTGCCGACAACAAATATACATAAAACATGAAATACAATAGACCGTATTTATAAAACAACATGCCACGGAGGTCGTGCAAGTAGTGCAGGGGCAGGGCTGCGATGCAGGTATAAAAACTGGAGCAGGTATAGGGTATGAATCGAAGATGGGCATACCGAGACGCGGCCCCATACTGAGATGCCTGCTGATTGCACGAGTCACAAGGTCATCTTTATGATGCTTGCTGTGTGCAAATCAGTCATTGGTGACAAATTAAACTCATGGCTTTTTATTTTATTTTTGAATGAAACGGAAATTAGTTTCATTGATACGGAATGGAAATTAGTCTTATGAATAGGTGGAACTATGTCTTGCAGGAAGATTTATAGCAAATTTATCCAGACATGAAATTTATCCAGACCGTATTTAGAGCAAATTTATCCAGACATGAAGCGAGCATGTCCAGCGTGAAATAATTTTCAGCTGGAAGACCTGTCGCCAGAGAAAACAGGAGTATAAGGGGAGAAATTCTGAAGTGTGTTTTAGGACACAAGTGACGATATGAGCAGGATAAATTGAAAATTAACTATGAATTTTTGAAAGTTACTCAGATTCCTCTTAGGGAAATTTACAAGAAAATAATTTTAATAAAAATTATAGCAAAACAATTTCTTCAGTGAAGAAAAAATAATGGCATTTCATTGTACTAATTCAAGTTTTTTTAGAATTATTGAGAAACATATTGCTACTCAAGTACAATTACATTAAAGTCTTACGGGAGAAATTATCTCCTCTGTGTTCTGAATTGAAAATGTTAAAATTATTTATCCCTGTCTATTTGAAAAGGCAAGTACTCAGCTGAGTCACATTTATCTTAATGAAACAACATGAGCATTTATAATTGTCTAATAATGCATTTATATTTGATTTTGGGTGTACAGCGACAGTTTATAATTTTATCAAATTATCTTAGTCACTCGCTGCGTTTTAATTTATTGTGAGAATTATAGTTGGATATTCTCCGTGAAAATTTATCTCTGAAGGAAATTATGGTAAGCAGTTGATGCCACGTAAAGCGATTTTTTAACGATCAATGTTTTTTATGACAGACCTTTAATAAAAGCGATTTAATGAAGAGAAAAATTTTCGAGACAAGTCAGAAAAGGTATTAAGGTAGAACAAAAAATCTTTTCCTTATTCGAATGATACAAATTAGCAAAAAAAACTTACAGGATGGCCGCATGTAATGCGTTTAAGATGATCGAGTTATAACCTCTCACTTGCTAACGGAATTACTTCCCATCTTTATTTGGCTAAGGTAAAGATAAAATATGTTAAATTTTGAATAGATAGGTTAGAAAAAGCTGAGAAGTTTGAGAAATTTATGGGAACATACTAACCACCTAAAAATCATGATTGTGTGTTAAACGGAAAATGTTATCTAATTTTCAAAATACCGTACTCACCCTGCCAGATTTTTAAAACTCAGTACAAAAGGAGAGATACAATAACTAACAAATGTCGAAAATTAAACAATATCCATTGATGCCAGAATTATTGCAGTTCTATGGCACATTTACTCAGAGGAAGAAGCGCTGAGTAACCTTTAGCAACCGAGTGCCCAGAAACAATGTACAGTTACAGCGCAGGGTGACCGAAGCATTAGAGACGACGTCTGTCGCTACCAATCTCAGAGACATACCAAGAGAATTGCTCAATATATAGAAAATAATTCCTTAAAAATAATAAAACCAGCAATTAAATTGAACGCGCTGCGGCCCAAAATAAGATTATCTTTTGCAGTTGAGGAGCATGAGCGTTAAGACAATGAACAATTTGTAAGTTTATTAGATTCAAGAAACCTGATATTATCAATAGTGAGAAATGAAAACATGAAATGTCAAAAGGAAGATAGCAAAAATACTCTATGAGGCTCATTGAGTCGTCCCATGGTACATGAGTAGTAAAACTAAGGTTACAACACAGGTTTGCAGAGAAAAACACGGCAAAAAAGCTCCACAAATCCCATTAAGCTGATTCGTTATTTATAACACAACAGAACTTTAAGCAAGCACCAAGCGTCCCGTTAAAACTGTTAGGCACAACAATACGTTCAATCCAAAGCACTTCAAATCCAGCAATAACGAAGCGATGTACGGCGACTCCTCGAGATCCACAGAAGAAGCGTATTCCTTATCTGTATATTATTAGACAAAGACTCTCCGAATAGGTCACAGCACGCGCGAGAGCACCCTAGATTCACCCACCAGCAACAGCAGTTTCATGTTGACAGCGTGAGAGTCAAACGTTTACTGTGGCGTTCCGTGACCCTGCATCAGCTTTTATAGTCCCGGGACCGTGGCACCTGACCGAGAGCAACTCGAGCGCTGATTGGTCCACGGGCCGGTCAGTGCCAATGCTTAGAATTCATTGCTCTCGTCAGATTGGCTCTTCGCAAGAGGGCAATAAGTAGAGCAATATTTACAAGTAATTCTAGCTCCTTGTTCTGAACATGCTAAGGTGTCAGAATGTCAGAGAAATAATAAGTATTCGCTTACAGTTTTTCCAAGGTAATTATGCAGGCATTGGCTTGCTCTTGATCTCTTCATAGTTGAGGTCGAGATCGAGAAAAATCAAAGGGCATACCAGGACAAGATATGCGAATATTAATGTCGTTAAACGCAATAAAAACAAGCTGTTTGAATATTGAAAACTATAGTGTTAGAGTACCGAAATAGCTGAAATATTTTTTAATCTTGTCTCTCAAAAATAAAGAAAATTATCCGAAACAATACACATTTTCCAGTGCGCATTGTTGTACTTCTGATTTTTTTAAACGAATTTTAATGTTTTAAAATCAATGTTAGAATTATTACCTTCCATCAACTCATCACCTATTCATCTAAGTTTGGCCAGCAAGTTCAACTTGAATTTATGAAAAATTCATTCTTTTCTTAGTGAATATTGATTTTTGAGGAATCAATGGGAAAACCTGCCAGGTTATAATATTAGTGCGAATTTAGATATAAATTTTATAGTTAACATCCAATACATCGATCTGTAGATTCTAAAACGCTAGTTAATTTCTTCATGAGATCCCAATTATTTTTAAGTAACTAAATTTCTATGTTATGATCAACCCAAAAGGATTACTAATTAAGATTTCCTTTCTACAGTCGGAATCGGTTTTTCATCATCAAGCACGCAGACTACTTCATCGATGCAAGTCAGAAATTGTATTTGAGTTTAAAATCATTCGAGTATACAATATGGCAACTCAGTTTAAATCCGCATACGAATCTTATTCTTAATTCTCAAAAAATGCACCTCAGCTAAAGCAATGAGAACTTAAATTCTTGCGCTGACAAACGTGAAATCTTAGGATGAACTCTCGGCCCACCGCAATTCATACCATAAATTACCAGGCACTAACCTGGTCAAAAGCACTTTATGGTCTTGGATGAAGGGTTGCCGCCGCTGCCATATCCTAAGATCCAATCGTTATGAAAGGAAAGCACGAAATGTTGCGGACGCTTGCCGAGTAGCGAAATTCTGAGGTGAGCATCACTTTTCGGCGAACTGTTAGGTGATGCAGCAAGAAATGGACATGACTATAAGACAAAAGTGTGTGGTGATGCAGCAAAATGTAAGCAGCACCATAAGGCAAAAACGTGACGTGATGCAGCATGCGATGATTATCATCACCCTGAGGTGAAATTATGTGGTAATGCAGCAAAATGTGAGCAGAACCATAAGGCGAAAATGTGAGATGAAGCAGCATGAGGTGGGCATCACCACAAAACGAAACTATGAGGTGATGCAGCAAAAGTTGAGCATCACCACAAAACCAAACTATGAGGTGATGCAGCAAAAGGCGAGCATCACCATAAGGCGAAACTGTGAGGTGAGCATCACCATAAGGGAAAATTGTCTGGTGAAGCAGCAAAAGGCGAGCATCACCACGAGGCGAGAAGGCCACGTCAAAGGTCGCAAGTCACGAGAGTGAGAACTTTGCTCGAAATGTATCTGGATTACTTCAGGATAAGTTCAAATAAAACAAGGGCCCGTGGGATAAGCTTGGAATTTTTTAGACACACAAAGGGAAATGTTACTAGTTTGTGACATGCCTTGTAAAAAGTTGGTTTATTAGGACAGTTAACAGTGAACTCGTCGTCTAATATGACTTCTAGATAACGTACTTTGCTTTCATTTATCGGGGCTAATAGAAGCGCAAAGGACAGTCTTCATCAAAAATATTCTCTTCTCTACTCTATTCTGTTTGTCATAATTCTATGATATGCTAGATTTTATCAGCTCGCTCAAAAAGTCCAATGCATTCTTTGCAATATTTTTAGTCCACAGATATGGTTACTTAGGTTCTAACTAATTTGTGATCAAATTCAACGTCGCGAAACCTTTGGTATAATTAGGCAACCATGATGGTCTGGTATCCTGGAAGTATTCAATGATCAACTTTTTTAACATAAGTTTTCAATTTTAAGCATCATTGTGTTTAACTATCATTCATTACCGTTAACTCATCAAAGTACCATGCTACACACGTTTGACAATTTCTGTAGTAGAATAAGGATCAATAACGTTGTACAGGGCCTATTTGTGCAGCATTATTTTTTAAATATCAAAATACTAAAACATAAACCTTCGTGAAACCTAGCTTATACACTATAAAATAAAATATAAAACCAATTTAATTAAGAAAAGTTCACCTTCAGATTTAGTGCTCCTGTTGCTGGCTTAATTGAGATCTTCACAGTAACGATGCGCAATCCATCGAGGGAAAAAAGCTTCTTGTTTTGATGATCGCAGAACTTCCATTTCCCTTGTTTGGTATTAGAGTGGTTATCCCTGGTGCTTCTCATCTCTCGTACAAAATAAACAGGTTATCTGCAGCTGCTGCGGGAGGGTGAATCCGAGGACGAGTTTGTTCTGAACACAAAGAAGCTTGGCATAATTACTACGACTAAAGATAGTGCGCAGCATGAAGCAAATCATCTCTTATCATCTAATTGCATAGGAAACAGGAGAACACCCTGTCAAATAATGACTTAAAAGGAAGACCCAGCGACAAATCCAACCAAGAGAAGGAATCATTTCACCTCCACTACGATATTTAGGAATATATGTTGCGATGCCCCATAAATGTTTTGCTGTTGAGTGAGGGTTCAACAGCTAGTGAGTATTGAACATAATCACCGCTCTAACACGAGGACAAAAACTTTAAAATGAGGTTGATATCTAACACAGGAGGGGACAGTCATTTCCGCGTTAAAAATTCATGAGAGTGGATGATGTGTTAAAAAATTCATTTGCAAAGATATTTGCAAATCTTACCAAAAAAAATTTGAAGAAATGAGGTTGAAATTGGTTGTGTGATTAAAATCTAAATTATCAAATTCAAACAAGATTTTTCAGCCATGTGAACAGAAGTTCAATCCACAAAGACTGAGACAAATTCAAAGGGCTCAGCAGTAACAGAACCGCGCTCGTCTGGCATGCGTTCGTTGAATTTGTCATCCTTCACGGCTTGTCGAGAACCCTTTGTTTCGAACGGAGGTAGTCAAGAGCAAAAATTGTTATTTATGAACAAATATTTGAATTACTTCATTTTACTAAATAAGCATTTTAAATCCACGCGTCAACTACTAATTAAAAATTATTAAATGATTTTAGGGATTACAGAAACGAATCTTTTCATGTGTAAACGAATATTTTTTTTCAATGCCACGCAAAACATATCAGATATCCAACCATATTTTATCCAGTATAAAATCAAACCATAAACTAAACTAATGATCATTTGAAAATATCTTATATGCAAAAATAATGTTATTTGTTGTTTAAATACTAATAAGCACAGAGCTACAATTTACATCGGAATTTGATTCATCATCGCATGACGTCATAATTCCATGATATAATTTTTTACCGGTCATATAAAACAAGAATTTCGGTGCCGTCAACATAACTAAGTCTTAGCGAGCAGCTACACCGAGAACCTGGCTAATACCTTTATTTGAATAAGTGAAAGGCATGATAGGCAAATGCCTACACGGGAATAAATTTGATGTCGGCCATTCGGCCTCTAGGTCAGCTGGGAAAGACGGGCATAATGTGCCCTAAAATATGGCCGCTGGTCAGCGTTGTTGCATCGGGCACAGGTTCTTCTATACTGGAAGAGCAGAAGTTAAAATCTTTCATGTTTTGGTTTTTATTTTAATACGCACAGCCTTAATAGATCTGGTCCAGTAAGTAAACTGGAAACAACTCTGATGAAATCAGCTGTGAATTGGCATTATGGCATTAAAATAACGTTGATTAATGTTATTTCAACAAAATCAACTTGTATTCAATGTTGCTTCGACTTCGTTTGCGTGAAGGGGACCTACGAAAAAATCGAGTATCTTGTTTTCTCTGATCTACAATTGTGGTTTGAATGAAAATTTCCTTAATCGGATGAGCAGAAGAGAACGGGAGACAAGGCGTGTTCCCTTTCAGGCGCTATAAAAATACTAATAGGTAATTATATAATGCATAGAATAATACTAATGCTCAGAATAATTTTACTAATGCGCAGAATGATAATACTAATGCTTAGAATAATAAGAATAATGCTCTAATAATATTACTAATGATTAAGCAAATGGAACTTTAGCAGTCGGCATAAAAGGCGCTATTTTGGGAACTTAGGTTCAGTATCCGCGAGAGATGCAAATCATATACCTGCATTGTTACTACTCAACATTATAAAATTTATGATTCCATTTTTATAAAAATATATAAAATTGTAACACATATCACTTGTATCATGGCTTCCAAATCTTTAAAGAAGAATTAAAATAAGATCCTAAGAATTACAATAAGTGTCCGCTAGTTTACGGGTACTTCTCCAAGCACGCAAATGACGTAGAAACAACGTTGATTACGAGTTTATTTTTCTGAAACGTCGCTTAATCAACGTTATTTCAACGTTGATGATGAGCGAGGTTGGAGACCGCTAGCGGTATAAGCTTTTTATATAAATAGAAGTTATAAAAGAAATATGTTAAAAATGGAAGCTAATTTCGTGAAATGTTCAAGGCTTTTTATTCCTTTACTTTTACAATGAAGCTTATTTTAGTATTTATGTTAAAATTCTAACATGTATGAAATTTTGAGGAAAAAATTTGCAGGTATTGCGGCACTACTAGTAAATAAAATTTCCTTGTATGTTTTAGTTTGAATGAGGGATGAATAGTTAACAATCATTCTAACAGAAAAATCATTAATTAAATTGAAATATTAAATAAATATATCAATTAAATTAATTAGTTGATATATTTAAATAATTATTAATTCTTATTAATTCAGAGTCTTTAAATACAGCGGCTAAATTGCGAATAAATTACACTGTATCAAATATTTGCTAACTGTCGAATGTAAAATTTGTATAAAAATACCGACAGCCATTTTGCTGTACTGAACGTGCGCTGTGGTTTGGCCACACGTAGAATTTGCGTATGAAAAAATTTCGGTGTGGGTGAAGAAATAAATTTTATTATTGCAATTCAAAGTATGATTTCATTGATCAATCTCCAAAGAAATAACTTAAAATATACTCATTAGATGGCAGCCCTTGATTAAACTATGCAGGCAACAACACTTTAGCATTCACAAAAATGAATGATTCATATTTTCCAAATTGCGATACTTTTTGCACGAAGCATTGACACGACTTTTTAGCGGGACAAAGTGGGTCAAAATGACACGTGAAAACCAAAAATTCATCGCTATCAAGACAATGCTCCACTTATTTCTTTCAGTTTCGTTGCCTGAATTACTGAGCCGAGGGAAAATGAAGGAGCTGAGTGATCGAGGAGACTGATCTTGCACTCTGGAAAGTAAATAGGTCATAAGTTGTCTTAATAGTGACACAAACTCCGCTCGTAGCACTGATGCGCTATTTTGTCATGTGAAACTAGGTTAGAGTCTCTCAATTTTTCTGCGTGCGGTCAGCAGCGTATAAACGCTACGTCATCGCTGCTGTGCTGTATATATCACGCCCCGTTCCTGTGTCCGTAAGTGTTGATTCTCCTTTAGAGGATTAACGATACCTAAATACCATTCATTACCACTTGCATGAGTCATTAAGATTAGTATCGTGAACTTTTGTTGTGATGGAAATTATGAGAAACAAAAGGGTAATTAGTGGCCATGACTTGGTAATTGAGAGGGTATCTAAAAAGTATTTGAAAAAGCAACATTTTCATTAAGATTGTACAGATCCCTGTTGTAGGTCTTTAAGATCGCAGAGGACAGTAAATGAACACGCAGTTTCGTAGATGCTTATTGACCGGTTTCTGGAAATCAGTACAAAAAAGATAGCATGAGAAATAAATCGAAAAATCTATATAAAATGACAATATTCATATTCGTAGCTAATTCGTTAAATAAGCAAGAAAATCTTACCAAATTAGTTCGGCACGTGTATGTAGATCAGGTGACAGACGACAAATAAATGTGTTAGCGAATACAAGAAAACTTTTACTCTAGAGTAGTCGGCCTGAAAAGAAATGAGGATGCTTCTAACGCTTTCAACAAAGATTCCTAGTACATGTAACTATATTATATTTGCTGCTATATAATACACTACATAAGTTGTACAATATTATAATATATTTACTGTTATAATATTTATAAGTTATATTTACTGATTTGTGTAATTAAAATAATCAAACTTGCCTTAACGGGGTATTTGTGCAACATGTATTTTTAAACTTCAAATAATTTTATTGGCATCAATTTCTGAAACATATGATATAACGGAATACTAAATATAATGAAATAGATGAAATAGAAGATACAATAAAATATAAAATAAAATGAAGCAAGTCTCACAACCGTGCACGTGGATCAAGTGAAAGTTTGCACGAGTTCGTTTAAGATGCAAAGATCAGGTTGACAACAACGCGCGTGTTGTAGCAGCAACCTTGGGTAAGATGATTGCTCGGTTGCGCAGTAGAATGCGTAGTCAATCAGATGATCGTCACAAGCGATTGCAATATATTTATTGCAATATTTTGATTGACAGAAAACTTGGCTTCTGTATTTCAAATCACAACACGCCAGCACCGAATAGTCGAAGCAATGTACACATCGATTGAACGCAATGAGCGAGAAATTGAAGGTATCGTGACGATGAGCTTCATGTCATGGCCTCATTCATCACCCTTCAGGTACATCTCAAGTCCAATAGGTAAGTCCTGAGCCCATCAGGTACGTCTTCAGTCCATCAGCCACGTCTTGAGCCCTTCGGGTACGTCTTAAGCCCTTCAGGTACATCTAAAGTCCAATAGGTACATCTTGAGCCCATCAGGTATGTCGTAAGTCCATCAGGTTTGAGCCCTTCAGGTACGTCTTAAGTCCATCAGCTACGTCTTGAGCCCTTCAGGTACGTCTTAAGTCCATTAGCTACGTCTTGAGCCCTTCAGGCATATCTTAAGTCCATTAGGTACGTCTTGAACCCATCAGGCACGTCTTAGGTCTTTTAGTTATGTCTTGAGGAGTAGGTACGTCTTAAGCCCTTCAGGTACACTTAAGTCTTTCAGGTACGACCTGAGTAGCTGGTACTTCGTTAAAAAATGCTTGTCCAGTAAATTGCGCGGATAACCCGCGCAGTTTCATTTAATAGGGATAGAGGAAATTCAGTTCTATAAATTCTTTCTCGTGCTTTAGCTGCTTCAAACTTTTCGTTTCGATTGAAACGACCAAATAAAAACTCGCAGCCTAGAACACAATAAAAACTACTACGACATGACCAGCAGAGCCTTCCTTATCTGATGGAGACCGTGTGGCGATGTATGCGGTCATTAAACACCTCAGAAATTAGCTAGGGCACAAAAAAAATGTCAAAGCTTGTTTGAATGGTCTTATAAATTACTTTATGCTTTGCAGGATCTGATGAATCAGGCCTAAATTCTTGAAATAATTAATTCGAACTGTTATGATCATACGAAGAAGCACGAGAGTTTCGTCTCGCTGTGAATCCTTTCTTTCATTGGCAGAGATTTTTCCAAACCTTGTCCCATTGCGACACTGACAGATGGGCAGGCAAACTGCGGGAGAATTGCAGGCTGTAAATCCAAATGGATGCATCTTTTGCCTCCTCCAAACAGTCAGGGCTTTTTGTTTCTAGCTGATGCAGTAAGTAACTATTTTTTCGTCGACCCAAGCAGTCTGAATAGCAGCAACAAATTCTAGGTTCAGACCAGACCCAGCCATTAAAGGTCTCCAGAAACAGTGAAGTTCACGGTTAGTATTAAAGTTTATTATTTGTGCTGCACTTTCAAATGGTGTGGAACTTTTTAGACAAACAACTACCAGAGGGTGGCACCTGTCACCGCTGCCTCAAGGTATCGGACACTCGGAGACACGTGTGATACTTGGTCGAAATAATGATGCACTTGTAGCCTTTGTGTAGGTTGGCCTGGTAAAAGTGCATATAAGCGCTACTACCTTTTTTTCTCGTGCTATGGGTAAAATGTGTATCACTATTTGGACAACATGACTCGTTCCTTTTTCTGAATGTAGAGAAGCCGTTCGTTAGAGAGCTCAGATGCCCCGACGTTGGATTAGCATTTGGAGCGACTCGAAGGACAATGGAGCTTTGGCCAATATCTGCGCCCGCATTAAACTTAAAACGGATTAGTGACAAACAAAAAGAGGATAATAAAGAATTGAACGGCAGCGGCACCGTGAAATAAACATCTTTTGATGAGATAAAAATCACATGCGTTATTTTATTTAGTTTGGCTAATTTTTCATTTTGCTTAAAGGTAAAATTAAGCTTATTTCTATCTAAGACAAAATTAAAGGCAATAAATTTCACATGGCTTTCTTCATCCAAAACGCACCTGTAACGAGCAGTTGATTGAGTGCCTGCCAAAGGACGATAAAAGGAAGGCACTTCAAGCAACCAGAAAATATTTAAACTACGCATGAAAAAAAACTTATCTTTCATAATACCTGCAGAGAGATGAAGCCATCAATCTCTGATGTTTGGCAGGAGCACTTTTTGTATCATGGCTCCAATCAAACTCTTATTACTCACTGGAGTACTTAGACCAATTGGGGTTGAAGAGATAACCTCAGCAACGGTTCTGTTTGCTGTTCAAAGGCAAGAGTGACAGCTCGCGTTGCAACTCAACTGCAAATAACTTGCAATTACGATTCATTGCGTGCATATTAATATTCAGCTGCATGACTATCTTTTCCAGATAATCAGATGACTCCATGTTGGGTACATGGAAGACGCAATCATGGGTGAGCTGAATCAAAGGTGATGGCAATCGTCAATATGAAAGTACCGAGGTCCGGTTGCCTTCTTGATGGGACTGCGGCTTTCCAATGACTCTAACCAACACGCTGATACATCATAGGCTATAGGCGATGAAATACACCAACGCCCACTGTCACCCACTTAATAATAATAAATGTGTTCTCAAAATAAGCTCACTGATGCTTTATAATCCATTTTCCACGCTAGTCCAAGAATATGGCTCATTAATATACAATCGCAATAACTTAAATTCTGAAAATCCCTCCTATTTTTATTTTTTGACCATTGTAGTGTCGCAGTTTTGCCAAAACAACTATCATTGTCGCTTGGATTCTAAAATTCCAGGAATAATTTTTGAATAAGATAAATGCAAATCCATAGCATGAGAACACCATTCGCGACACGTTATGTACCAGAAGAAACTTGACACCGCGATACAGACTTAGCTGACGAATCACATCTTAAAATAATAGTTCGATCCCGCATGGACGCAGATCAATGTTGCAAGCCCTCGAATTCTTGCGACATTCGAACGCAAGTATAGCAAAACAATTAAATAAATTTAAATATTATAAACCATTTAAAATTAACAGCGGAGATAAAATTTGATTGCATAAAATAATCTTCAGCAAAGCCTATTGTAAATGATATCATCTATAAATACTTGACTAATTTATTGACACTCATAACATTTGCAAGTCTCAAACGAACTTCTAATCGTAGAATATGAATTGTTCCTTCAGATGCATGGGAAAACAATCAAATCGGATGAACCTCAAATTGCCCATTGTTCTCTAGGGAAGGAAATTATTGAGCCGAGACCGCAGCAAAGTGTTGGAGAAATTAAAAAACTGATTTATGAAGCTCCACGCAAGTTTGGTAATAGTATTTCATTGGTACCGTCTTCACTATTAAATATAGCGTCGTACATATAAACAAAACAACAAAATAATTCATAGTTGGTGAATTCGAACTGAATGGGAGTTCATATGAACAACACTAATTTAACTATTGCAATAGCTCAAAGAAACCAATATCTTTTATTTGTGTAGTTACTCGTTGTAATGAATATAAATACATGAATATAATCATATATTGAGCATTAGGATTCAATTCATGCAAGACTAAAGTTAGTTTCTTTGTTCCGTAGACAGCGGAAGTTTTTCGGTTATTATTTTTAAAGGTAAACTCCTAATGAGGTAAAGCTTTGTAGGGAAACATTCCCTACACTGGAGGCAATCCTCTTTTAGGAATGATCAAAAGGTAAGCGCTAAGCAGGATAGAAATAAGTGATCATCAATTTAGAAATTGTAATAAGAATTTTTACAAAGCTTCTTATTTTCTGGGCAGTTCTTCATATTTAAGACAGTTGAATCCATTTAGAAAGCTGCGTCCAGGTTTAACTTAATTTTAGCTGATGTTGAAGATTCATGGAAAAACAAACGCATAATCACAATATAGTCAATAAGCAAGTAATAATTAATATATTTCAGTAGTTCAGTATTTACGTTAATTAAACAATAAGGCTCACCTTAACCAATTAAGATTAAGTGCACATATTGCGTAGTGCTTTTAGATGTAGAAATTAATTGTAGTACTGATTATTGATTTTTTTAACGCGCGGCAGTTCCGAATTTAAATAGAGGTTACCAAAGTATAGGGAATGACCACCTTGACCAGTCAAGTTAACAATTTTTAGGTTTAAGATTTAGTGGTTGATAGTTAAAGTTTAAGGTTTTAAGTCAAATAGGCAATTTGACGAGCCGCCCAAATCGTTCGAAAAAAAAGTGAAAATCGCATGCACTCCAAAACAGAAATATTTAACTAAGCAAGAGTTGTTCACAACAAATAAACGCCTTTTATTTAACGAATTAAGGAAACTAAGGTAGCATAGTAAGTAGAGGAACTGGACACGTCCGCACTGGTAGAGTTTCCTCAATTAAGCTATTCGAGAGCAGCGGCTCAGCCTTATATGGACTGAGCTCGTTCTGCTTCTTCGCAGTAGTCTTTCCAGAAGCCCGGATCGGAAATTTTCAGAACAGCTTCAAGATATTTGCCCCCGTGGGCATTGACCATAACATGCGATATTGTTTTCGTGTTCATTATCATTGTCACTCTTAACAATATCGTTATTATATCATTTATTATTATTATTATTATTATTATTATTATTATTGTTATTATTATTATTATTATTATTATTGCTATTATTATTATTATTATTATCATTGTTATTAATAATTTAATTATAATATTCATTGACTTATCCGTAATAAATATTTTATAAACTAATACTCAAATGCTGGAGTTCTCTTTCTGCGAAAAACTCCCTGAAGTGTTCATTAAATTAGAGACACGGAAATAATGCACAAATTTTCACATTTTAGTACACCATGTTCATCTATGCTCCTATCAGTAGTGGACAAGAAATGTTATGTTAGTTATTATTGTTGAAATCAGCAGAGAGAATTTTAGGGTTGGAGCTAAATGCAAATTATCCTAATTGCTTATTATTTATGTGCGATAAAACAGGAAGAAATGCAGCTGTAATAAAAGCAACTGACAATTAATCAGAATATACCTCGGAAAAAATTTTAATACTATCACAAAAAAGTTATTGAGTCATATTCAGAATTTAGTTAATATTTTGCGCTGCAAAAAGAGCAATTGAGCAGGAAAAATATTCTTTTAAATTCCATCAAATTATTAGTAGTATTAGTCAAATAAAATTATTATTAGTTAAGTATTTTGCGATGCAATGAGAGTAATTGAGTAGGAAAGATATTCTTTTCGGTTCCATCAAATTTGGGCATTCAACTCTACCGATGCTGCGTTTACTCCTTGAATCAGTCACTGAGGAACAGCCAACGTCTTCGTCTTATACCAATCCTTAGTCACTACTGCAAGGCCCCACATCAGCTAGAATGATTGCAAATAATAGGGAACGTGATATCTTTTGCTACCATAAGATAGCAGATCTATTCTTCGTAAAGAGAATAGATATGGTTGGATATAAAATTAAAGTATTGGAGAAAAAGTTAGAGAAACTTTGTTGAATTGTTCTAATACTTTATACAAATATACTTTCGTAGTAAAAGTTTTGGACGTCACTACACAAATAAAGCCTGAACTAATCAATGCAAAACGAATCTAATTTTTCTTATCTCATCATAAAAAGATAAAATGAACCAACTGATTCCTAACTTTTTGCTCCAGGAATTATTTTGCTTGGAATTCAAGTTTGGCATCTTGAAAAAAAACATTAATGATTTCTAGTTTCAGACCACAGGCATGGTGGCGCATAAGCAGCCTCCTACAGCGGCAGTGAATGGCCAAAACTGCTTCAATAAAAATCATTGAAAATCTTTCGTTAACATTTGAGTTCGGCATTTGATTTATTGGAATAATTTTGTCGAAGTGACCTGTGCCTCGTTGGCCAGTACTTGCTGACATGTGTCATAATGCCTTGTAATCGAGCGCCAAATTTAAGAATAGAATTTTTTTACGTGCAATGCATTGTAATTAATTGAAGGTAAGTTACAGAATAAATCTTCCTGATTTCGTCGATGCAAAAACGAAATAACAACTGATAGAAACTGAAAAAAGTAATTTTCACTTGCAGGAAAACCCCATTAGTTTTTACGTGAACTGAAAATAATGAAACACGCTGAGAAATATTTTCATGATTAAATTCCTCAAGCACACGAGTGTTAACAATAACGATTACATGATTAATAGGCTTTTAGATGCGTAATGACACGCTTTGCAAGCTCTTTATTTTATCTTCAAGATAACGTTTGAATTTATCGGTGCTGCGGCAGATGGTGGTGCCAAATTAGCAGATGATTGTTCTGATGCCAATTGGTGTGATAAATCTCTAGTATTTGTTCAACAGCAAAACGTGAGACTTGAAAACAATTATCCGTAACCTCCGGGTACCGCAAGAGCAGACTAGACCCTGCATTTATTCTCTTATTCGACCACATGGAACGCTGCGATCATCAGACGCTATTATAAAGTAATGCTCAGTTACAGAAGAACTTTTGAGCCTCAGCATTCTTTAAGGGAAAAATTATAGACTTTGGGATGAACGCGTCACGGTATAGTCGCAAGGCACGATTATCTATTCCCTAAAAGTATACCATAAAAACACTGTGTTTGTTGTATATTTAGATTCTGAAATGTAACTGCCTGAAATTATTGCAAATTGCACACCCCAAAAAAGTGATAAACACTGAAAGACACCTTGGTCAATGTGTAGTAATCAGTTGGGGGTTCAAGAATTAATTCATTTATGCCATACCACAGATTTTGAAATGGCTTTGAGCGATGTTGATCCAGCGTTTCTGTATCCGGGCAACAGGCCTCGGAATACTTGTTTGTCAACTGGACATGGAACACTCGTATTTGTGTTAACTGGACATGGAATACTCGTACAGTAGTTGTATATCAACTGGACATGGAATACTCGTACTTGTGTGTCAACTGGACATGGAATACTCGTACAGTAGTTGTATATCAACTGGACATGCAATACTCGTACTTGTGTGTCAACTGGACATGGAATACTCGTACAGTAATTGTATATCAACTGGACATGCAATACTCGTACTTGTGTGTAACTGGACATGGAATACTTGTACAGTACTTGTATATCAACTGGACATGGAATACTCGTACTTGTATATCAACTGGACATGCAATACTCGTACTTGTGTGTCAACTGGACAAGGAATACTCGTACTTGCATGTCAAAAGGACAAGGAATACTGGTACTTGTATGTCAACAGGACACAGAATACTCGTACTTGTATGTCAACAGGACAAGGAATACTCGTACTTGTATGTCAACAGGACATGGAATAAAAGTGTGTGTCAACTGGACAATCGACCACATACACGTCTTGGCACCAGCCAGGCTACACAATGCAGATCAAGATGGCCTCGCACTGCAAATTACGTCGCCGGCCATCAGCTAATTCTTCAGGTTATCGTCACACAGCTTTTCTCTCGACGACTCGTTCCAGAACAGCACAACCTTATGCTGCTGGGACATGAATTAATCGCGTGTCTCGGCTACAAGACATCGGTCAGCTCAGATTCAACACAAGGGTGAGAGGTCATTTGCTTAATACTTGGATATATGAAAATCATGAGATGACAAATTTTCGCAGGGTTTTCAAGTATCCTTAAAGACGAAACGGCACAAGGGAACATTTTATCACTTGTCTTGCAAGTTTAATGCTAAGTTGCGAATAAAAATCTTCATCCTAAAGTCAGATTTCTGAATAAAAATAGTGCAACAGCAGCGAGGTCGAATATCCGACTCGAGTTAAGCCCAACCGGTTTTGAAAGAGCAACTCGTATGTTCTAAACGAAGGTGTCCTCTTATATTTGTTGCGACACAGAACACATACGAGGAACTTGCCTGCAAGTTACCGACAGCTCCTTATGACAGGAAGATGTATGAACGAGCTTATTATGAGCCTCAGAATATTAGTGACCTCAAAGGTAAACTATATACACGAAGTCAGCGATAGATGGGAAATAAATTCTGGCTTTCACTATACTAGTGCAGTCAGAAAAATGAGTGGATCATGTTATACAAATGATTATACACACTTCTCGCACTTAGCCCTAGCACGTTTTTTTTTGCTAGGGGAAAACTGTGTCAGAGTTACCCACATGGGTCAAAAAATACATAGATATCTGGACTAAGTCTCGCTCATTTCCCCAAGTGTAGAGACGATGACCTCGAATGGTCGGGAAGGACTGAGGGCAGAGGAGGCCGTCCTCCCCCCCCCCACCCAGCGGGACAGCAGCTGTACAAGCTATAAGTTCGGAGGCGCTGTTAAGGTCGAGGAGAAATGGCCACAACAATTGAAGACGATTCTTTGGAAGTGGCGGTGAATATTAAATTAGGAGGCCTCTAGAAATGAAACTTATGATGCTCATTAAAAGTATAGCATACTCAAAGAATGGGATGAGAATTTAATTCAGGTATTCCAAAAGGCTCATCTCAGTTAATTGCAGAGCATTCAAGAGTCTATGTGGTCGCTTTTCAAAATGGCAGCGCAAGCCATTTAGTCGTCGTAATGAGAAATTATATGAAGGATGAGGTCAGCAGAAACGGAACCAGTTTATTTGAATAGTGCAATAGGTAATAAATACTAACAAATGAGCTTAACCCCATAGTTAAAACTGCATGATTACCCTCAAGAGAAAGAGTGGGAACCTCACGAGGTCGGAAAAAACTTAACGACAGTCGAACGATGAGGGTTGCAGAACAAGTCTCATCACGCGATTACTAACGTAAAACTTTAATGCGTCTCCGATGAGACGCTCAATTGACGTAAGTGAACCGCTACAGGAACCACCGATCAACGGCAGTTTGCAAGTATTATCAAGGCTCGTTTCGGCAACTCCGCAAATGATCGCGTTGCAAGTGCAGATCGCTGATGCAAGTGCATCAGCGATCTCAGCATTGTCTTGCTGAAGCCAGTATGGGACCGGTGACATGTGGTATTATGCGAAGACGCTGGCTTATCATCAGTGTGTGATTCAAAAAGCAACACAAGCACTAACTGGAAAATTGTTCTTATTGTTAAAAGGAAATGAGGAAGGATATTGTTAGAAGGAAAGGAAAAGGATATTGTTAAGGAATAACCTTCCTTAAAAGGAAAGTTATTGTTCAAAGGAAATGGGCAATCGAAAAAAATAACGCAGTACCACCGATAAAAAAGTTGGAGTTGATAATCTAGAACAGGTTTGATAAATTGCTTCCGTATATTATATTTCGAAATTACTTGAAACAACTCCCCAAGTTTACTCCATCTTTGATAGTGCATCAAAAACTATCAAGCATAATTATTTCATTTTCTGGCTGCATAAATATATTCTAAATTTTATTGATACAATCGTTCTTCTATTTTTCTGCTAGTTGGTTGAACGTGCAACGTACATGACCTAGTAGCTGATGAGCACCATAAATGATTCAAACAGTTCGTTTAGCTGCACGACTTTAAGAAGAAGAATGTAAGGTCGAAGCTTGAGAAAAGTGTAACACACAATACAGGATTCCCGTTACATTAAAGGTAGCGCTGTTATATACTCCTGGAATCAGGAGCTAGTGAAAGGATCTTAGGGAGGGTAAGCTATAAGCCGAGCGCTATTAACCCCAGGAATGTCAGACGGTGGTTGTTGCAAGCAATAAAGTTTTTTTGCGCATTTTATTCGGGTTAGAAGATACAGTGATTAGATTCCTAGATGAAACACGACACAACTCATGAATAGATAATGTACTGTTTAATCTTCTCTGGAACATCTTGCGGCTGAACTGAAAACCACAAAATGAAACTTTGGAGGCTCTTGCGAACCTACGATTTCATCATGAAAGCACGTGTGTAAGAAAACCAACTCGTATCAGAATGAGACAATACATCACTCTTCATGTCTATTATTATCCGCTAATTGCTACCTATACATTGCCTTTGTACTGTCAATCTTCTATTTCAGAGAGTTTCACTAGCAAAATATGCCTCTATTTCTAAGCATAATTAGTTATTCTGTAAATCTGGAACGAAATTCTAGACTTAAGCTGTAATTACAGATAACCACAGGAAATGAAGCAATGGAGTTTGAGGTTTCTCGTTAATGTGCTTCTGATTGGGTTGTGTTAGTTTTGATTTTTGATTGCATGGGCGACATGTCAATTTATCTCTGATGTACTTCTGATGGAGTTATTTCAGTTTGGGTTTAATTTGTTTTGGCGGCAAGTTCAGTCATTTAAATGTATCTGCTCAACTCAGTTCAGTTTTGGGGATAGATTATTTTGGAAGCATGCAAGATCCTTATTCTTTGCCTTGTCCCAATTTTTGCTTATTTAATTACGGGTATGGGTATTTCTCTTAATAAAATGTGTGTCGGGAGTAAAACTTATTATTTAAATTGCAGTTAACAATAGTTTCAAAGTAAATTAAATAGGTTTTATTGTTACACAAAATTTACACTTGGCCTCAAAAGTTTAACGAAATTGATGAAGGAATGCGTCTGGTGCAACGGTGGGCGAATAACAGAAATTGTATCGATGTACATTTCCTGAAATTATCAGAAGAAATGACGCGGCAGATTCACAGCTTTTCGACTCAGATTCAATCTAATTTTTAGATCCTCGAATTCACACGCCTCGAAAATTCCCACAACGCGCGACAAAATTGAGCAACGCTGGCTAAGATGTTAACCTTTTTCATGATGTCTTCCTATGTTGCTCGAGAATAATACAACTAAAATAAATTGAATTTTTGAAACTGTAGCCATTATTTCTGTACTAAGACGAGCTTCGTATTAAATTTAATGTTGACAGTGTTCACGGACGAAGAACGCATCCATTACCGACTTTTATACGACTTGACTACATCGAAGTTTTGAAAAGGTTCAATTACTCCAATTATCCTAATTCGCAAACTCCAGCTGTTCAAGTTGATTTCTTCATGACTATAAAATGAAATCAATAAAAGTATTCATATTTTAAATAAAAAATAGGATTCGCATTACCAATCAATATTCAGTGACAGAAATGGCACTAGTGACGATAATTACATTGCCATGCAGTTGAATAACGCAAAATCAGCAGACCACCAGCCAGCTTGCGGCTGATAAAAACTATGCCTGAAAAACAAAATTTATGCCCATGTAGAGCTGGGTGCCAAATTATTATTACGATCTTTGATTACATGCTCCTAAAAGTTCTACATGTAATATAATCTGACTTGTTTTTCATTTGTAAGAGTGCCTATTCCTCTGACCCTTATAAAGCAGCCTTATATAGAAAACGAGATTTTTTGGGTCCACAATATGAATGCTTTAAAATTTGATGCGCAATCCAGGTTCCAGAAAAGGCGAAGGGTTTGATCACTTAGGAAATTCCGCTTAAAGAAAGTCAGTTTTGCGGCACCAATCAAACACGATATAATTATGGCTTTTACTCTGCGAATCAATCTTGAGTGGAACAATTTGTGCACGGCTAATTGTATACCAATAAAATATCCACATGTTGCAACGAAGAAAAATATTTGTGTTATTCAGCTGGCATCGATTATTACCCGATGATTGAGTTTTAAGCATCAGGTTATAGATAGAAATAAAGTGCACAATGAACATTGATGAAATGAAAGAACATCTGACGATGAACTGCAAATTTTTATTGAAGGTCAGAGACCATTTATCAGCTGGAAGAAAATGATTGAACGCTTCATTAGAAGCATAAAAAATATTATGTGAGCTATTTGTATGTTATGAAATTCTGTACAATAAAATTAAACGATTAAAAATAATCGGCTGGTTTTCACAGTCAACTAGCTGATTGATTTCTAATTTGCAATTTCGACATCTTTGTATTAATAATACTTCAGCAAAATGTGCAGGATACCCATAGTAGGATAATAAATAAGTAGGATACCCATTCCATGAAAGCAGGATACCCATTCCACTACCAAAATTCTCAGGATACGAACGCATTCTCCAGAAAACAGTTCACCCTGAAAATATAGGCCAGTGAGCAATAGAAGCCAGGGTAACGCTACACGCGTCCCATCACAACTAACGGCAGTTCTGCTATTGTTCTTAAGGCAGCTCAGACCCAGAAGTTGAAATATCATTCACAAAGCATCATCAATCACAGACAATGTGATTCAATGCTGAGATTCTGGACAAATTTCAGTGATGAGTCAACCGCAATGTTCTACGTTCAAAAGTAACTATTGTCAAAAAATGCAGAATGAAGTTTATTTTCCATATACTAAAAGATATAATGCAAAAATTAAATTAATTAATTAAAATTAAACATTCAACTTTCATATTCTAGAGGATGGAAAATCTGTGATGGAAAGCATAATGTTTATTCAATTCCGATAGCAATTAAATATATAATCAACAGTATTTATCCTCATTGCATGAATTTTGCTATAAATTGTTATATGTACACGAATTTCATTCAATTAATAAAATGTTGACGAAAATTTGAATGAAATAACAAAGTATATAATTACTTGTGTGACTTCCTGCCCTGCAACCAAAGCATCAGATGTCTGGATCAGGGCCACGAACGCAGCTGAAGGTATTGAAGTTTTGTACCTGCGAGCAATGAAGGCAGAGACATTGTCTCGCCTGCAGCCAACATCTTTGTATTATTGTGAGTCTGACCCCCGCGTAGCTCTGTAACTGTCACCTGTTGCACCTACCAGCGCGTAAGTTGTGATCCGGAACCAAGCCCTTGAAACTGAGCTGGTTATCTGACTAGAGACAAATAATATTTCCGCTTAGTTTACTTTTAATCTGGAATATCATGTGACATGTCGTGGAGTGGAAATTTACAAAACAAACATGAATTAAGGATAATCAAATTTTAGCAACGCGCTCTTGGGTATTTGGTAATAGTACCAATTTGAATCCATCGTCCATAATCTTATTTTAGTAATAGCGATTTTTCTAATCACTTTTAGACTTTTCCCGGTTTTAGGAATGGATAATTTTCAAGGTTTCATTCATTGATGTTTAGATACGAACTGGCGAGGACTGCTACACTGCACAACGCAATTGTAACATGTCCGATCAGTAAATTTTATTTATCAAAATTCGGTGTGCGCATATATAAACTGAACCCTCCCTGTATGTGAAATAAGTGAAATGCATGATTGACAGAGATACATAGTACACCAACAAATGAAAACTGAACGTTATTTTATAAAAAACACTCATTTTAAACATTGCCATATGCCACTCAACATACAACTTATAAGCTACTAAACTATGTTCACCTGTGAAAAGTTTGAGACGAAGTTCTTAGTAGAAATTTGTTGTGTTGACGCGACACATTTCATTTTTAATGTCACTGCAGGTCGAATAGGAAAAGAAAGCGTCTTCCTGCCATACGATTTATACGCGACAAACGTAGCTTTTATAGTCCTCTGGTTCCTCAATACTCGCGCCTTACGCTACTCTAAGCCAAGTCTCGCACTGTCGATTCGTGAAACCATTGGAAGTGACGTCATAAACATAAAAGTGAAACTCAACCCTGGAATGCATTCCATTTTATATCAAAACACATATTTTTCCTCCGATTCATGGAAGATGAGGCAAAAAAATGCTAAATGTTGTAGCTTCGTCAGCGGTATTTTTAATGATTATAAGGGACACCGAGTGATTCAACTTGATATTCGTTTGGGTTGATTAACATAACAATAAATTAGTGGCCGCATATTGCGATGATGTTATTATTCAACTGCTGAGGGGCCTTTTTGTTCCTTCCAACATTTAAACTCATCATCCATTCCTCATGAACGTTTTTCCTACCTATTCATTGACGTTAATTAGCAAGACATTGTTGAACCTCTGATTGCCTTCGGCAGTGACATTGAATAACACTACGACTTTTTCAAGATACAACGCATTAATTTTTTATATCTACTTGTGTATGAGATATATAGGCCTAAAATTTTTTAGTATCAACGTGGTGCATTCAAGCATTGTCTTATGGAGTGTTAAATTTCTAAGAACTTCACAAATTCATGAACCACGCCCAGAAGCATCAGAGAAAATTTTGATTATAAAATCGTTTCGCCACTCAAAGCGGAAAACATTTTCTCCTATATAAATCTTAATTATGCTCTTTATTGTACTAACCCACTGGTAGACACATCCACGTACAGGTAGTGGTAAGATAAATTTACAGGTAGTGGTAAGAAAATTTTGTTTACTGAAAAATTTAGCTAGCGAATATTTTGTACAATTTAGTTTTCTCGTCATGTCAAACGCTGCCATCCAAATATATCGATCTAAAGTTGAATTATTAAAGCCTTGAGATCTGTTTATAAAGTTTAATGAATCATTTAATTTTTCTTTAATGTACATATATCAATGCTAGACAAAATCGAACCCGACAATTCTTGGCTTCCTTACGCTACAGGCAACTAAGCCTGAAGAAGAAGTGAATGCATCTTTATTATATCTTCATTAATATTCTGGACGCGACGTTACTGACACAAATCAGCTTCGATCTCAGCGCAACTCTTCATCCTTGATTGCGTGTTATGTACAACGCGCCCTCGGGCTCGACCAAATTTGGCGCTGCATCAAGGTCGGCTTCTCTTCACTTCACTAATGCAGATGTGAAGATCCACCAGGAATCCATTATGTTTTTGTTCGTAATTTTATTTCTATGGGAATAGTCGTCTGATTGGTTTATTGTTTTATTTTTATGAGATCAAACGTCAAAGTGGTATGTTCATTTGACGTATGATTAAATGTTGGGTTTGTTTGATGATGTATGTTTTTTTTTGACAAACCATGGTACAAATGAAACTTGCCGACACTAAATACAGGATTTGTAGTTGATAACTCCCCTCAATAATAGAAAAATGAGAGTGTGGCATTTCAAAGTTACACTGTATTGAAATTTCCTTAAAAAATTGACTCTCTATTGAAATGTTTTACTAAAACTATCGTAATTAAGACCCATATTAACAGTCTTATTCTGTTCAATATACTCGTGACAAGACATGAGTAATTTTCTCAATGATATATCCCAGTCTAAAACAACCTACAGAGGATTTAGCACTTCATCTAAATCATTAGCATTTCCTACATTCCAAATTTATTGGACAAATTGAACAGCAGACAGGAAGTATGCAGGAAGATTTGAGAGTGTGCAAAGATGAATGAATGTGCAGTTCATCATGCTAAACTGACAGCATGACTTGCTAATTCCAGACCTTCACTACCAGCAGCGTGAGCAGCGAATCGTGACAATCTGTGAAGCTGTTCTCGTATTAGGAACTTCCCTTAGGAATCCTTCGTGCTAACGCCCCTTAAGTGAACTTGCCTAACGGGGCGTTAGGTTAGTGACAGTGTTAGTGATAACTTGAGCCTTTCAAAGGCTTGTGCTTTAAAGGAAATTTCCTCAATTTTAAAACTTCTAGGGATTTTAGCTTTCAAATTAACAAACTTTGGTTGTCCGTTGCAAGTTTTCAAAAAACGACAATTGCGATGCATAATTTGTTTGAAACAATAGTTTATATTGTTGAAACTAAATTTACTTGGGTAATACTAGCCAATTCACAATTTTTTCAGACGGATTCACAGAAAAAAACTAACTTTTGCAAGCTAACGATCAAGAAAAATTTTATTTCATAATCAACGTCATTTAATGTCCATAGATAAAACGAACCGCTGTGACATTGACAATGAAGGGCACAGACTGGCATTGTGTTCATCCATTCAAAACAGTGTTCATCCTTTCATGAATTTGTGCATCCATTGAGGTCCAGCATTCCTTCATTGAGTTCCTGTGTTCATCCATTAGGTGCAGTGTTCATCCATTACGTGCAGTGTTCATCCATTACGTGCAGTGTTCATCCATTACGTGCAGTGTTCATCCATTACGTGCAGTGTTCATCCATTGAGGTCCAGTATTCCTTCATTGAGGGAGAGTGTTCATCTACTAGGTACAATGTTCACCCGTTAGGTTCAGGGTTCATCCATTAGGTGCAGAGTTCATCTATTAGGTCCACTATTCATCCATTACGTCCAGTGTTTATCCATTAGGTCCACTGTTCATCCATTAGGACCACTGTTCATCCATTAGGTCCAGTGTTCATCCATTAGGTCCAGTGTTCATCCATTAGGTCCAGTGTTCATCCATTAGGTCCACGTCGCCATCCCCCACCTCGCAGCACAGCAGAATCCTGGCGATGAGCTCGAGTGCTCCGCGGGGCGCCTTGTTCACATTGCCACTGTGATGGTAATGGTGGTTATGGTGGTGAAGGTAATAGTGGCTATGGTGGTGATGGTCATGGGGTGGTTATGGTGGTGATTATGATAGTGGTGAGACTGATGTTACATTGTTACAGGTTATTATGGTGCTGACAGTAACGCTGCTGTTGCTGTTGTAATGTGTTGCGCTGCCAGCGCCGCTGCGGGAGCCGCCCATTTAACCTCCAGTGGTCGGGAAGACGCGGCCACCAAAATCTTCTTCATCCAAAAAACTCGAGCGCTCCCAGGGCCGCTGCTCCACATCTCATCAGTTTACCGTACGGCCGCTCAGCTATTCTTTTATTTCGCGCGCGCGTGTGAACTTCGCTCAGGTAAGAATTGCATGTTGCGTTATATTCCTTGTCTAGATTGATTGTTTTAATTTTTTTTATTTTATTGTAACAAGTAGATAATTTTTTGGATTTTATTTTGAAAATGTTGTATTAAATCCAAAATTATTCATGAAGCCAAAAATTGTGAATAAAAGTATCTGGCATGGATGCCCAAAGGCTCCTGTATCATATTATAGGAGTAAGTGCTGTGATATGACCTGCGGAATATTTATAACATCGGTTTTCATGCCGCCATTAGGATACTTGTTACTAAATTCTTGGCAATATTTTTGTGTTCTTCAACTTTTTAGTGAGTAAAGAAAACTAAATATCTAGTCCATTATTCACACTCATTCCACGTACAGTATAGTCGGTATAAGTAAGACTATCAAAATAAGAACAATCTAGCGAATACTATATTTTGATAGCTTAATGCCTGCTATTGCATCAATACTACTCGTACTCCGCAAGACCAATAGCTTTAGGAAGGGGAACAAAAACTCATTACACTCATTACACGAGACGAGAAGGAAGTCTCGGCAAAACTATATGCATTTCAGACGCTCTTTTCTTAATGCTCTGGAAGGAAATATCGTCTCGAAAAGTGGACCGCTTCTGGCGAGCAAGTGCGTGAAGGGCTCAAGCTGCTATAGAATTGAACGCATTTAAGCCTTCTTGACAACGGCCAGCTACAGCTTCCTCATGAGCCTTGCGCTGCACGGAACTGCAATGCGACGAAACGCATGCAGTCAGAGCGTCGTGTGCGAGAGGCATATAGAATCACAAATTGGAGAAAAATCATCTCAGAAATTTCATCATCAGCGCAAAAAAATCATGAATACTCCTTCATGCCGCTGGACCTTCTCGTGCATTCGCTGCTCAGATTTCCTGGACGTAGAAATTCCACGCTAGCACTGTGTTTCCATTTTTGCACCGACACATGAAAAAATCTTTAAACTATTAATTTGTGGTACCCTTTGTGGTGGGTTGAGTAAGGCATGACTATCTGGCGTATCAGCGATGCGCAGTATTATAGATCGCATGATCGCTATGGCCACGCTCTGACCTTCGAAGCTGAGGATTCTCGCAAAAAGTTCGTTCCCATTTACGTCGCCAGGCTTCAAGGTCTTGCGTGTGACTTCGCCTCTTCGGGACTGTCGATCTCGGCGGATCTGCGATGCAGTTTTCACTTTCATTGATTCATTGGAGGTGTCGTCGTGAGACCAAATTGGCGCCGAGGAAAGTGAGCAAGCTACTCATTGTCAGTGGATGTATTCATGTCTCTAACAATTTCAATTTGGCTGATGGTAAAAGGATTAATTAAAATCAGGTTCTTAAAAGAAACGTTAACTAAAAATAGTACGAAGGTTCTTGACACCAAGGATCAATTGTGAGGAGCTTCTGGCTCATAAGTTCTTGTCTTTGTACATCCTGGAGCATGGCTCAAACATTTGTTTGGAAAAGATAATTAACTAAGTAAAAATTCACCATAATTTTATTTCAGATTATCTATTCCCAATATAAATTGGCAACTGTCATGAAATTTCTAGACATCATCTGCAACTCAATATTAACAGCTCTTTGTGGCTGTACATAATTCTATAATTTTCGAAAACCTGTCTCTATTTTCTTAGCTTTTATTTAGCTCAGCGTGAACTCTCTCATGGTCTACACTACGAGTCGACCTCAAGCAGGTGGATCTGGAAATTACGAAACATGATTTAACGCAGCGTCCCCTGCTTGCGTGTGGGAGCGGAAATGCGCTCCGTGGCATTCAAAGCCCCAGAGGCTGTGGTCCTGATGCACATGCATGAACTGATGAGCGACTTGCAGAATAACGGGCAATTTTGTTTGGGGGATTAACTGCGTCGTACTTATTTTTCAGCGAGTTTTTAAATTGTTTTCTGCTTACTTATTTGCAAGGATTATTAGGTATAACGTAGATTCGTTCAAGTGAATATATTTACTAACGTCAATTTTTGCTATAATCGAAAATTATGTAAAAATTAATTAGCAATGAAAATTGCACGAATTTTCACGATGTTATCAATGAAGACTTCAAGTCAATAAAAACTTGAAGACCGTTGCGTCAACCGTTCAGAAAAATGTTAGTGAATTTTACACTGCTGCGCGAGCTCGTTTTCAAGATGTTTTTTCGATTCCAAATATTGTATCAAATATTTTCGCTTCCTCCTTGCTTTTAAATTAATTGTTATTATTGACATATAGAAAATTATATATATATTTGAAAGTATCGAGTGGGCACAAGTTTACTGTTGAATAATGTCGCAGGCGCTGTACTTTCACCGTGAGTTTGTTGAGGTTCATTAGTGCGTGCGGTTGATGCGGCTACGCGGCTCTCATTAGTGTATGCGGCTACGCGGCTCCCATTAGTGCGTGCGGTTGATGCGGTTACGCGGCTCTCATTAGTGCGTGCGGTTGGTGCGGCTCTCATTAGTGCGTGTAGTTGATGCAGCTGTGCGGCTCTCATTAGTGCGTACGCCTGATGCGGCTACGTGGCTCTCATTAGTGCGTGCGGATACGCGGCTCTCAAACGACCCCATAAAGAAAGCCTGAACCAAAGACGCTCATCATGACGGTGCTGCAATATTGCGTTGTGTCGCTCACTGACCATCCTCAGTTGTTGGGGTACATGCAATTAATATATAATAGTTAATAGAAAGTAAGGAAACTTTCAACTCTAGCGCACGAGCTCAGTGCAATGCCTCATGATTGGACCGTCAAAAATTATTAGAAACTCGTGTCATTATTTATGCCGGTCACTATACATCTTAATAAATATCTTCAGGCAATTTTATCTTCAAGCAATTATCAACTCAGAGATGTAAACGAGTGATGCAATTCTTGCCCTTATATAGATCATCCTAACCCACATTGGTAGTGTAAACAGATGCATCAGTGATAGGTGCCAAAAGAGTCACTATTTTGACAATATAATCCGTTCATTTTCCACGAGTGTAGGTCAGCTGAACGAAGCCACTCGCTAGCCATAGGGTTCTATAAATCGAACTCGCCAGGTCACATCGATTAATCTAACGAATAATATTAGCTAGGAGGTTAACACGGAGTTCATTGCGATAAATAATCATTTGAGTTTGATAAAATCCTGTCATCCCGTATCATATTACAAATGCTAAAACTATAGCCATGCGAATGAAATAAATACACATTCTAACCCAATTTAACTCCACTTATCAAATTTGAATGAAACAAAGTTTTTAATGTCACTCAAATTCAATTTTAAATCCAGCTCTTTCCACTCTTCCATTTTGTAACGCCATATTATGTTAAGAATAAATATTAATTTTCAGTTTTATTAAACTCAATTTATCGGTATAGTTTAATATAAACTCACTTCAATTTAAAGCATTTTGTGCGTGTGTCCCGATTCTTGCACTTCAATTTAAAGTAAGATTAATAAACATTGTATGTTTTAGACAGGTAAAAAGTCAAATTAATCTTAGATTTTTTGGTTTAGCGAAAGGCTTCAGTAAATTTATGTACGAATATTTACACTCACTTTCACCTGTATGATTAACTCGAAATCAACTACCCAAAAACGATTCTATAAATCCTGGTCTCATTTAAAGTAAAGCCTTTGTGATAAAAACATATCTTGAAGATTATGTTTTACATAATGTATATTTATTTTTAACTCCCTATCCCTATGTTGATCTACACTGCTAGTTACATCACCGAAGTCGTTCCTTGTCTCTGTCGCAGTTCTGGTGAAGCCATTCATCTCTTATGTTGTGTCGCCTCTATACACTTTCTCTGCGATCGTGGGCGGCATTTGCTTGTTCTTCCTTTAATCGGATTGCATGCTTGTGTGGCATCCCCCGCTTAAAACACCCTCGTAAGATGCCAACCTTAACAAGGATACCAACATCATCCAATTTTCAATAAGCCTTTGAGCGATCGTCGGACCTCACACAGAATCTCGTCATATCTCGTCGCCCGCCATATACTTTAACCAGTCAGTCATCCGCGCTGTTTTTGGTCCTCATTTTCAGCAAATTCGACACGCATGTTCCGCTATAGTATCGAGGGTCCAATTTTTCTTTAAGTTTAGGGAGCATGCAAGTTCGATTACTTATGAGTTGATGTTCATCTTGACTTTCGGTGCGAGATAGCTAAACAGCTGAAGCGCTAGTAAACTTTGGCCACTAAACTAACTAACTTATGAGTTCTAGTTGCACGGCGGAACTTTAATTAGAAAGAATGTTGTAGATTTCCATAAATTAACATAAGAATGGTGCCAATTCATTTCCAGTTGATTGTGATAAATTTTCTGCAACTTTTTAGCCTTTTCCCTAATTGGGAATTGTACAGGATAATGCAATTTTTTGCAATTTAAGAAGTCACCAATAAAAAAGAGTTCATTATCATATTTTATATGAACTGAAAATCTGTTGTTGCAAATGCTGCTCTTATATTTATTAGAATTGTTAATAAGCAGAGTGTGATAATAAAGTTTAATTTTACAAAAGATGTTCTTGATTATGAAGTTTGTTTTCTTTATCATTTCATCTTTTACTTATAAAACAACTTCCCATTTTCAACGTTCTTACCACGCCATCGCAATTCTGCAATTCGCAATTCATACCACTCCACTTCATACCACTTCATACCCTGCTTCATACCACTTCATACCGCTTCATACATTGCTTCATACAACTTCATACCACTTCATACCACTTCATACCTTGCTCTTGAAATTCATACATTCGTAGCATGCCATCGACATCTATACTTCCGTACAATGCCAGCAATATTCATCATGAATTGAAGAATTTTTAAAACAACCTTTGTTCTCACTTCGATATTATATTTTGTCTGGAGTTCTTGGAGTTTCTGTGCGTCTGGAGTTCTGTGCGTCTTCTGTTATATTTCTTTGACAGATAACAATCCCGCTGTCACCAGAACAATATCTTGGATGTTCTAATCATCAATTAAGTTCTAATCAACTCCGCCTGGGAGACCGTAACTCCGCAAATAACGGTTAGATTGCGTCAGTTTGATTGCGGACAACTGACAAGTGCCATCTTAGGGAAAGAAATGAGCGCTGTTTTGTCAAATTAAGGATGCACATTTGCCCTTGCATTTAGGATGCACATTTATTTGATTAATTTAGCTCAAATGAGAAATTAATTTATAAATTAATTGAGAAATCAAATTAATTAAGCTCAAATTTGGGATGCACATTTTGTCCTTGTGTCAGTTATCCTGACGCAGTTAGACACGGTGAATGTTGTATCGATGCCACGAGCAGAAATTGTGTTACTAGTTGAACAATATGACAATTATTTTCTGAGTGCTGCTCACAAAGTTTCAGACCTAAGATTGTTGGAACTTTCGAGATGTTTTTGTTGCGAATTAATCGAAAATTATTAACTAATGTTTAGTTCGGTGAGGTTGCGGTGAAGCATTTGCCAATTAACACTTTGAAGATGAAATAATAAGCGTGCGAAAATTAACTGAAATTATATTTATTCGAGTGATTGCAGTGAAAAATGTGCTCCTGCATCACACTGAGGAAGGTGCGCATGCATTACACTGAGGAAGATGCTCCTGCATCACACTGAGGAAGGTGCGCATGCATCACACTGAGGAAGATGCACCTGCAGCACACTGAGGAAGATGCACCTGCAGCACACTGAGGAAGATGCACCTGCATCACACTGAGGAAGATGGACCTGCATCACACTGAGGAAGATGCACCAGCCATGCAAAGCATATTTGGTGGTGCCGAGGCCACACGCGGTCGGGTGGTCAGTGTACGCGCGATGATGGTGAGATAATCCAGTGATGACTCATCACAGTGACAGAAATTTATTCTACGAATTAAAATATGCTGACAAATTCTTAATATACGTAGAATATTCTTTGAATTTTATTTATGTACAGGGGAGGCAGGTGTATGTATGTTAATGGGTCATTTAAATTAAGTTTGTAATCTACGAAAGTCCAAAACTTAATACTCACAAAAAAATCGTTTGGATTTCCATTTTTCATCGTAAGAATAATACTCCGTTTTTTACTCTGTTCGGAACAAATATCACTTTGCTTTGAAACGGCATTAAACTTGTCAGTAAAATTTCTTTCTCTTTAAACTTCATTAGAACTTCGCAAGGGGCACTTAAATTGATTTTTAGGGAGCTTATATTATAAACATTGTGGCACAGATACGTATTTAAATATGATTTGAATGATATGATAATTAGTATGCATATATATTATTTATGGAGATCATTTATTAACAACAATTTATCAGTTGGAGGTGACAAAAACGAGATGACATCCGTGAGTCACAAGAATATTCTCGTAACAATGATTCTCCTTATCTGACATCATCTGATGATAGTCGTACAATGATACCTATAGCTTTTATGACGAAAATAGCCTTTCTATGACGTGTATCTCGTGTCAAGTGCCTTATTTAATGCTGCATTTATTGTTTCTGCGTGGGCAAGAGATTCTTGAAGACACTCCTAGATATTAAATGCCTTATTTGGGCAATTGGACATTTGAAAGCACACGTTGAAGATTTTTCCTCTATGTCTCTGAAGATTAATGAAATAATTGCCAGCGTATCGTCGTCCAATAAAGCTGTTGATTTAATGAGCGCTGCATTTACCCTGCAATTCACTTGATCAGTTCAGTTTTACTTTCCTTGGCTGACAATAAATGCACTTTGGTGCAGGTTGCATCATTATTAATGTTGATAAGTAATGCAAACATTCATAACAGGAAAAGCACAGGGGTTTGTTCATTCATCTACAAACATTTCGAGCACAAAAACAAAATATAACAGTATTGGCTTCAATACTCTCTAAGTATTTCATTTATCGATTTTATTTACTAATTTTAAATATTAAATCAGTTTCCGTGAAGCGCCAACTTATTTAATTAATGAGAAGTGTAATACATGCATTCGTATGTTTAAAAAAATCCTGGCGGTTTGCACAGCCGTTAGTTAATTTCAAGAAGTCGTGACAAGTGCATCTCATTACGTTATTTAAGTGGCCAGTAAAGCTGATTATTTGCTTGCCTCTAAGGCCTAGCCTTGAAAATCTCTTTAGGCTGTACACGAAATTTTACTGCAACTTCAGCATAAATTACTGACGATTTACCTCAGGACAGCGGCATATATGGAAACATTAAGATTCTTCCGCCTAAAAAGACTTGACCAAGTGTCTACAAGCTATGGAATATAAAAGAAAATCTATCTCTCTGGGAATATACATGGAAAAATTTATTTCTGCGGGAATCTACACGGAAAATTCTTTCTTTGTGAGAATCTATGGAGAAAAATGTATTTATGTGAGAATCTATTGATAAAAATATTTCTATGTGAGAGTCTATAGGAAAAAATTTAACTTGAAAAAGCCAAGGATGAATGACCTAAAATCAATGATTATAGGGACAAAATGTCTGCTTTTTTCAGCTCAAATAGGCACATTTATTGCATCTTCAATACTGCGCTGTGTCATTAAACATTATAAGTTAGCATTACAGCGATCATCTCTCTACAATTGATTATAATTGTTTTGACATGAAATTTCATATAATATGACGAATTTTATTCCAGTCCGTCAACGAAAAATAGTGCATGGTTGGAATTCTCAAGCTAATACGGTGATGTCATCAGTTCAGAACCCGAAGGCAGTATTGTGTAGGTATCCATTTAAATAATGTCGACGAGCGCATCACATATGTTTTTTAATGAAAAATTTTTAATACATGAATTTCCATCATTCATCTGTAAAATGTACGTAACTTTTTTGGTCAAAATACGTATTTTCGTTACATGAAGCAACAAATTTAAAATGGTAAGAAAGATTACACGTAAAGTTAGTATTGCACAAAAGGTGGAATACTAATACTAAAAAGGCAATAAAACTCCTTAATAAGAACGCAGGGCTAGACATGAAAATTCATATTATTACTCCGGACTCATGCACGAGCAAATCTGTTTCGACCAGGTTACTCACGAAGCAGCATCGCAATGTGCAGTCAAATATGCAGACTCCTGTAAAGTTGCGAGCGAGGCGATTGCATCATTATAATAGTGTATTGAAATTATTCATTTGGGTCCTTCCATGCAATAACTTAGACTTTGGAGTTTACCAGCTTCTTTGCTAATTACTTACAACTATTTGATGCTTGGTGCTCACCGAGATTAGATATAGTGAAACTTAAGATTAAGCTGGAAGGTATACTACTCTTAAATAATAAATCACTTGGGCAATATAAATCACAAATTCCATAATTATTCCTACAATGAATTCATATAAAGTTTGTAGCGAGGCAAGTTATCTCCAAAACGATTAGCAAAAACTATTTTAATCACTATAACTTAAGCCCTATCGTATCTTTTAATTAATTTCTGTCGAGTTTATGATCTTCCTTTTATCGGTGCGGGTTAAGTGCACAGCATGCATTGCAAACCGATGCTTAAATATAGATAGCCGATTTTGCCATCTCTCTCTTTCATTGATATTTTATGGGACTGAGAAAGCAACCTTTAATTTCAATTAAATTATTCGGGATGATTAAGTAATATTATACCATTTTATCATGTTCAACCGAAGCCCCATCACAAGACCTAATCAGCGTTCGTGGATAGATTGGTGATTTGTGGTGATTACTTAATACAATAGTCATAATCGCAAGTCATGTCCTTGTTAAAGAATGATGATGGTCCTGGCAGTAATGTGTTTGGATATTTAACTGACCTTTCTCCTGCATTCCTCAATCGAGACTCCTGACCACCAGTCGTGTCAGACTAGCTAATTAACTTATCCTTCCGATAAAAGTATCTTCTAACTTAATTTTCAACGTTGGTATTCAGAAGTGTTCCCGTCTGAAGTGATCGAAAGCAATAATTTTCAGATTAAACCTTTTTGGTAATTTGTGAGCTAGGTAATTTTGAACGGTAACAGCCATTCAAAATGCCAGCTTCATCCAAGTTTCTAAAAAGGTCTGATGTTTTGACACAAAACGAATTGCCAAATCACACTTTGATTGATTTTTTACGAGCCACGATACCAATTTATGTCACTAAAGCTGAATTAACTTCTTTTTAATAAACAAGTATATTTAATATTTTTACTGCCTTGCTAATACCGAGACCGCTCTAACGCCAAGTTTTAATTTGTTTGAAAAAATTTATCTAGATTTCTTATGAACTAATTAATTCAAAAGTCGCTTGATCGGAAATTACATTTATGATGGTTTACAAACGAGTAGTGATGGGAAATTTGTTTCAAGCTACTCATAAGAACTGTACTGTACACTTTTATTTTGTAAGGGATGAAGATTATTTTCCTAGCATTTGATCATCCAGAAGCAGTTGGTCGGAATCTCGTGGGCATATCAGGCTCTTGCTAATCTCTCGCTCGGGAATGTTATCGGAAATAAGGGCCCGGCGATCAGCGCCCTGGGCCCCACAATCGAGACGCGCCTGCTGGTCCTGTTGCCGAGGTCACGCGAGACTTTCAATGATCTCCGTCTTATCCTCCAATCATTCGAAAAAAATTGAAAGATAAAAATAAATATGAGGTAATATAATAATATTGAATGAAATTCACGGAAATATGTATGCAGTTATCATGCATGGGACGATTTAGTATGGGTTTCAATGAAGCGGCAAAACTAATCGAATAATAAGTTTTTGCATTCCAGATTCAATGGGTGCCAAGTGCACTTTAAATCCATTGACGCAGCTTATTTTCGCCTTGTTATTTCTCCTCCGTATCGATTACAAACTTATTTTAAATAACATTTAATTTACATTCACATTTTTTATAATTTAAGTTTCGAAAAATATCATTACTTATTGAAAAGTTTACAACGCTAAACAAGTGTATGGTTGCAATTCTCATAGGAGAAGTAAGGCACAGAATATTTACTGAAGATTTACCAGCGACGCAAAGACGGATGTCCGCTACATCGAGCGTGGCCTCGCTTGCCTATAAAGCCGCCTCAATATTGTGATGATGACGCGCGCTGCCGCCCGCTGCTGCTTGCCTTCCTTCCTCTGCACATTGGGACTCCAGCGTGTACTGTTCTGACCACGAGCGTACGACTTCACTTATGACAATTTTACGACTAATAATGACCTCTAAAGGAAAAACATATGACTCAAAATGAGGATTATGACAATATGCATACGAAGCGCACTGATGAATATAATGACAAACATATGTCACGCAATGATTTGTCTTACAAAAGAAATACCGACTCGCAATGATATTTCTGACGAAAAATATTTAACTTCCATTGAACTTTATACGAAATATGTATGATTTTCAATGAAGATTTAAACACGAACATACCAAGTACAATCAAAATTCTTACGGGTAACATATGAACTATAAAAACAATTATAACTGTATCAAAGTAAAACCATAAAAACATAAACAATTTTTTTTCTAAATATATTTGCAATTAGGTTCATGAAAAAAATGTCATTTAAGATTCAAAACTATCCTTAATAACTATATTGATAACGTCAAGAGTTCGATAAAGATATGACCTCAGCAATTACACCCACCAATTATGAGTGGGTTATAAAGTGCTGCATGAATTACTGCAGTTTAAACTAGCCGTTCAGGGCTAGTTCTTACGAACTAGCCCTGAAATGTTCTTTCTAATGTTCTTTGTTCACAAAAAATGAACTCAATACAAATTTTTTTTTTTCTCAAAATAAATGGATCAGTATGTACATGATATTAATAATACGCTCCATTACATTCATATGTTATTAAAAAATAATATGTGAATTATTGATAGCCTTAATAAATGAAGTAGTACGTTACAGAAAATATGTGTCTTCAACGGATCACATAACATCACATTCATTTGCACGAGAATTACTGAATGGTATCTGTGCAGGAAAAATTAATTATTCAATTATATAATTTTGAGGAAAATGTACCCCATTTTATTCTGAGTTGTCGGCTGTTGTTATGTTATGGTAATTCTGTGTGATGGTATTAATTTGTAGTATGAAAAGATAACTAACTGAAATTATGACTTAGTTAAAAACAGAATTTAGTTCAACCTTAATTACGTTAAACCTTAATACAACGTTTAACCTAAATACCACGTATAATCCTAATACCACGAAATCTCCTACTATTAATTGAGATACGAAAAAAATTAAAATAATATTAATAATAAATTTTACTACTTTTATTATTTTTTAACAAATAAGTAGAATTTAATGCATTTTAAAATTTAATTTTAGCAAATTGTGAAGGACATTATTACTTGCTACGTCGCTACAGATACTTTAATCAAAATAACGAAAAAAAGTTTTAAACTTTAATTTGCTTCGTCTTCGGAGATTTTTTAGCCTGTACTAGATTAGGAATTATATTGATTAATAGATGCTTATATTTTCAGATATAATTTTCCAAAAAAATTCAATTATTCTACCAAACTAAGCCAACGACTGCAGGCATTACGGTGAAAATTATATTCACTCTTTGAAAACATTTTTCAATCTCTATTAAAATCCTAACAGTTGTGTATTCTTGTGCCAACTTTCAGAACTAAATATGACTTGCAATAAGTACAGGAAAATTGGGCACATCCATGACGAAATTGAGTCTGAAATTCATGGAAGAGAACCTAAAGTATCACGATTGTGACGACATACGAGGTAGTTACACTCCTAATACGGACGCTGCTCGATGGCTCGAGGAACACTTCTACACTCAAAAAAACTTCGACAAGCTGACGCAAGGAAAGACACGTGATGAGCTCGACTAAGATGACCAGCTGCTCGACTATCGAACTGTCGGTAATTGCAAGCGAATTACGCTTGACCAATTCCCAGGAATCTTACAGTGGTTCCTTCACGTGCTTTGCAAACTTGCCCGGCAAATGAAGGCATCAAAGGTCAAAAGCTGAAATGATTCAGAGTTGAAATTTGTTCGTAATATTTTGTTACGTTTAATAGTCCGGATGAATTCTAAGTATGTTAGCGACCATGCGGGCCTGTTTTCCTTTGCATCTCAACAATCTCGATAATTTATTATCTTTATATCAAGCATATGGTTGTTTGCAGTGACCTTGATGAACTTTGCAATTTAAATAATTATATGTTTGCAAATTTGCTTGCATAATCCTGAAAAATAATCGACGCAGCATTGATATTCATTTTTAAGTATAATTTTAATAGTAAGGAATTAATTTACAAACTTTTCATTATATAAAAACCATTTATCAGTTTAACTAGTTTGTTTTCAGAGTTTTAGCCCTGATTTTACTACAACATGGGAAGGCAGGAGCCGTAAAACATTGGAACAATTTTGATTGATCAAATATATGCATCGACACATGCATCGTGCTGATAATACATTATGTCCGTAACATTTTTTATGATTATTTGTATTCACAGTGCTGGAAAAATAGCTAATTTTACGTATTCAAAAGCAATTCCTTCAAATAATTTTACACTATTTGGGTTTTCTCACTGGTCGTTTCTTTGCTCATGCTGACTTGAACGAAACCGCGTCATGCACTTCGTGATTTCAACATATGTATATTCCGGTTTTTATCTAATGCTTTAATTTTTCCTAATAATCTTTTCGCTCCTTTCAAAATATTAGCAAAACTCTACACTCCACAATTATTTGTAGTTTAACATTATTTTTTATTTTAAATTTTCATATGGATTTCACTAAGTTTAATTATTTTTTTACTTTAATTTCTACATCCTTCACATTATCGATTTTTTTCTCTCGACTCTTTGATGACTCCATAATGAGAGAAATAACATGCATAAGAAACAGTCATAACTCAGAAGCATTCATATGGCGTAACTCAGTGCAAGGATCGCACGAGCGGGGGGAGCTTCGAGTGGCCGAAGCGTTGCATGTCGTTGGGGCGGCCGACCTCAGGATCTATGCTGGCCAAAAGATCCCTATCGTCTTTGCATTGTACTGATCGTATCTGAGATAAGTTCATGTGCGTGTACCAGCGGCAAGCTTCAAGAAGCCTAAAGTATCGTCTTTCAAAAAGGTATGATGAAACGCCTTGAGAAAGACTGTGCGTTTTACGCAAGATTTTCTGTCATGTTGTGTTGCAGGGTTCAATATGCCATCAAACCATAAAGAACGTTTAAAGTTTTTCATGCTTATTGGAATGCAATTTATTTAATGGAACTACACAAGAGCCATTGTCTACTCACTGTTGTCTTCCTACAATTAGTTTCTTCCAGTAATTGAGCAACAATTATAATAATTAATAACCAAGGTTTAACCGAGAAACATTTTTGACATTTTCTTCATTTAAATATAAAAGTCACTTTCTTGGCTCCGCGTCCTTGCATGTAAATGTAGATCTTGCTTGACACTTGGGAATAAAGCTATAATATCAGATGGAAATAATCTTCATCCAATTCCTAAGATGCTAAATATTTGCACAGTGACAAACGATACAACTTTCAATAATAAGTAGGCGTGTACCTGCAAGAAGCGCCGGTTGCCCCCATGACTTGACACAATCCTGGTGTAAGTCTCTCCTCTGTAACTCGACAGCACGGCAATTGTGAAGCCCTTTTGCGGGAAGACAAATGTTCTCGGCAGAGATGAGGTTTTAGGTCTAGCTCGCCGTACAGTCTCTTACTTGCAGAGGCTAATCGCCCGCTATATGAGAGAGCTATTAAAACGAAAGGAAAGACATTACAAGGAAGGTCGTCTGCTGGCCTAATCTCAGACCAGACAATCGCTAGCAGCACCTGTAGAAAATGCCCTCCAACAACGAAAACTGTGATATTTGCTTGATCAAGTTGATGATGAGTTTCGTAGCCACTCTCACCTCACAGATCTTCCATTCTTTAGTTTTCAAGTCTCACACTTGAAATGAGACGCACGTTGTATTAAATAATATTTTAAACAGCCGTTGGTCAACATTTTTCATTTAATTTTGAAATTGTTTCAAAGAGCACAAAAATAATCATTTTGTAGTTGTAATATTCTGTCTTTACTTGATAAACTTTTCTCGCACAAAACATAAAAAAATTCAATATTAATTTTGAACATTTTTAAAATAAAAATACGGCGAATTTAGTATTGGGAAACTTCGTGGCTCACTTGACTTATCACCAGAGCATGACTGTTCAACTTGAGAAAATAGGCAATACTTCATTAATCAGCCCGCTTTTAACTGAGAAAT
Organism: Hyalella azteca; assembly: GCF_000764305.2. Classification (NCBI taxonomy): domain Eukaryota; kingdom Metazoa; phylum Arthropoda; class Malacostraca; order Amphipoda; family Hyalellidae; genus Hyalella; species Hyalella azteca. The sequence continues at coordinate 45,313 of NW_025946280.1, read as the reverse complement.
GCTATATTGAATGGCATGCTCGGTTAGTCACAAGCATTACTCGATCAGTCAGGGGCTTCAACAGAACAGGATTGGAGGCACTCTGAGTCTTGGAAGTAATTTCTGTGCTTTTAATAGGAATCTATGATGTGATCATTTTTAGTCTGAACTCCAATTTGGCTATTCAGCCGAGCTTTCATATTAAATTCTCGCAATTAATTATAAATTTTTGAAATGTTTTGCTTCAGCATGACTTTAAATAATTAATGTCGAACAAAAATCCAGTCAATAGCAAAAAAACAATCCTTAATTTACATTGACTGATTGCAATTTATCTCTCTCTATGCCTGACCTTTTCTGCAAAAAATTATCTTTGCAAACCGGGTAAAGTTTTTGAGATAATTTTGCCGTTTTGCTTCTCTTATTTCGTCTAATTTGCTTATTGTTTTTTTTCGTAACCAATTAACCAATTGAAGTTTTTGGGTGATTGCGTTCCACTGAATTTCATTTCGATTCTTAGAATTTTGTTCTTTTTCTAACAAACGTGAGGATAGCTTCTCTAAATTAGGAACATATTAGTGTAGGATGATTCAGCAGTATGGAAAAAGATTGACTTTTCGCTCTGGGAATATTTTCATTACCTTCTATATTGCTGTTGGCCCACTACTGCTTTTCAGTAAAGCGTATAAAAGTATATGAGTTAACTAATTAATTCTTCATAACCTTTTATTTCTCAGGATTCATGAATGCTGATGTGAGTTGCAGGATATTTAAACAGACTTCTCGCCCCGAAAAAATTATTGAGATTTAATTTGTCTTAGCGCACTTAAGGGGCTTAAGTGGGTCATCCTCCTCCGGATGGCTCTGGAAAGAGGGTCGCATAAGTGCAGAAAGTGTGTCACTTTTAAGACAAATAGACCCATTGTTTTTCCTGAGTGAAGGTTGCAAGTTTTAAAGGCCACTTGTTACGTCTTTAAACGAAAACTTCCGGATTCTACGGTACTAATTGTGATATTCTACTAATGTTCATTTTGATAATTAATATCTGAAATTTATTCTATCATTGTCGGTTTTTTTCATTCAGAATAAACGTTTTGAGCAGAGAAAATAAACCAAATTAACCGTTCTTAAGCATTTTATTTTTATTGACATGCGTAGTGCCTTGATACACTAAGACCTGAAAAATTTTGTCCTATAATTTTTTAGCAAGTTTATTGAAGATGAGAATCTAAAGATCACCGCAATAAAATTGATTACTTTTTGTTGAATTGCCAGAATCAAATTTTTTCTATTTACCATAAAAATTTTATTTCTTTACCTTCGTAATATACTTCGTAATTTATTTATCATCGTAATACTTTATTTTATCACAATACATTGTCTTTTCTTGTTCAATAAGCCAGTTTTGGTAAAACTGCTCGTAACTATATTAAATTTTTGAAGGATTTTGCTTTCATCGCGCATTTATACCAATTATTTTAAAAGGCAAAAACTACGAAATTTAATTGTCACCAAATGCTGATCAATAAAACGAAGAATAAAATTTTATGGCTACTCAACTTTTTGTTTGGAAATTGCCTAAGTAAAAAGGATATTCAAGTGATATTCTTGTCTTGATTGAGAGTTGTAGCGAAGAGTTGTTGACAAAAACTTCCACGATGCTTAAGAATTCCATTTTAGTGAATATTTGTTGACAAAAAAGCTGACGCGATGCATAGGAATTCTATTTAATTATATTTATTCGAGGATAGCTTCTCGCATTCCTCAAATTAAGTTCTTAAGAGTTACACCGCAGCACGCGACTTATCTCAAGAACGACGCACTCGCGCGCACCTCCGAGGACCTCGCAAGGTTATCGCCTCATCGCGTGTCCGACTCCAATGACCGCACCGAACCTGCCTTGGAGACGCACACTGAGAGAAATTTCTGGCACTTTCCCCAAATATCGATACACTTTTTGCCGTAAATTGGTGTTATACTGACTCGGTTTTTCTCGGTAAAAGGGCATACAGTGTTATGTTCGATCATATTTTTACTGCGCGAAAGATGGTGTGTGTCACTGGACAGCGTGGACCGACCATTTTTTGAGTGCAATATTATTCCTGAGCGTCGCAATCGAACCACAGAAGCTGCGGTCCTGTTCACTACCTCAGACGCCAGTGAAAGGAAGGCCCAGACTTTAAATCGACCCACTTGTCTGCTGTTCAAAGAACGTATGCGTCATTTAAAACAACTTGAATGACCAGCCTATAGAACAGGCAGTCTTGGTAAACTGATTGGAGCTCTAGAATGCGTACGGCTTTTGCAAAGGGCGATGGAGTTGTTCATGTCAGTGGCAAGGCTCGCGTGTCATAATTTTGGCATCGCTCGAACTGAAGAGACGTGAAAGGGAAATACTTTCTCATTGAATACGCAAGAATTTATGGGACGAATTCGAATAAGAAAATATCAAGTAGGATTCCGAAAGGCAAAACACTTGCGCTCCGACGAAAGTATGGAAAGTAGTTGATCCCAAACACATTGCGTTCTGTGTGTTGTTAATAAAGACTTTTTTTTAATATTTCAAGAGTTCCACGTTATTCTTTATTTTCGAAATCCATATTAATGAAGGGTTAATTCATTCGAAACGAAATGTCGACTCAATGTTTTAACTTTCTAGTCAAATAATTCTGGCTCTGATGCTCGGTTTTATTGCATCAATCTCTTTTAAATGTTGATTAAAAAGCTTTTATTACTGCGCGAAAATACTGCATCAATCGCGGTTATTGAGCTGCCAGAGCTCTTCAGTCACGAAAGAGAACTTATGATCCCAGCCAACTATATTTATGATCCGTTGCCATTGCATCGAACTCGATTTTCAAACTTCAAATATTATGTTGAAATTAATTATGTAAATCAATTAAATGATTTCGTTTATCTTTAGAGTTCAGGGGATTTTAATATAACACAAAACTTTGTTTAATTAATTGCTCCTAATTCATAAATTGGCTTTCAAAGTTTGTTATTCTTTGTTAAAATAATTACGAAACTGGTTAAAATTATTAAAATGTATTAAAATACCGAAACACTTTGACTATATGCATATTACATCCAACAAAAACATTTTCCTAATGTTCATCGACGGCAAACCACTTATGAAAGGGATGAATTATTATTAGTGTTTTCAGCAAATATTATTCATTACATTAAATCGTCTCGTGACACACGCGCATTGTAAAAAAAATAAAAATATATTACAAAAGTCGGTAGTTAGATTTCCTGTCCTATACGGGGTAACTACGGAAAAGTTTAGGCTAAATGAATTGCAATAAAACGTGTTGCAGCGCACAACGCATCTGCTTGACTGCCGCTTCATCGGTCAAGGACTTCGCGAATGTTTTTGTGCCGCTGAAATGCAGTCATGTGCCAACGGAGAAAAGGAGCTTGTAATTTCAGTCGAAAAATAAATTAGCCTTTAATAACTGCATGGGCTGTACAGGTGCCAATTAAAACATGCAGCTGTTCGACTGCCGCTGATAATCTTAAGCTCTGTCAAAGCAGTCTTGCACAAGTAGAAAAAAGTCAAGTCACTGAAGCCCTCATTCATTCAAAATCAGATGAATTTTAGATTAATGAAGAACTATTTTACTAGTTTTGTTATAATCTTTATAACTTATTCAATTATTCATGGGCCTTAGTCGCTAACCAATGAAATGAAAAGTGGCTTTAACGGAGATGGCACAATATTAATTTAGCACATGGAAAAAAAGTAATTGACCGCAAAAAGCAATATTCATAAGAGATACTTAAAAAAATGATGCAATCATCATTAAAAACTCTTTCAGTTCTCTTTTAATGAGTATGAAACACTCTGAGTTACCTGCATGTCTGACATTAATTGTTTTGTTATTGAAACTAAAAAGAAAAAAGAAATCTGAACATCTTCATCCGCAACAAATTAACAAATTATTATATGAGAAGCTAAATCACAGGGAAAGCTCTTATGTAAAATATTGATGATACTGAGTTTTCATTTTTTAAATCTCTCTTGGTCTTCTTGCGTAGTGAAATTTTATAAAAGATTGTCGGTGTCCAGGGCACTGCGGCCTGAATAATTTTGCAGTAAGTTCAATCCACTAAAGTTCAACACACACAATCGAATTTAGCAGCTATTCATTCAAGTGTCAAAGCATTGAATTCATTTGACTAATTCAGCCTTTTAAAGACGGACTCGCTGCAGTTGATAAGATCGAAAAAGATTCTTGAAAGTTAAGAACTGCTTACATTAGTATCCCATATTATCGGGATCTCACATTTATGGACTTGAAAATTTGTAATTAGAAATATTTGAGCTGAAAATGAAAACAAGCAAACTCAGAGCAATGAGAGAAGTCTTGTCTGAACACCTACGCACGTTTTACAATCGAGTGAGTCATGCTGACCCGAGTTTGCTCCGGGACAAAAACATATCAGTGATACGTCCGCTCCCTGCTCGTGCTGTGAGGAAAGATGTGTGTCACAATTTGAACCATAAAACCCCGTCAGTATTTTTTAGTGAGATTTCGAAAAATTCCAGCGCATCCCTCAACTTCCCTTGAAAATCCCATGTTCCTCCCGTGTCGTCAGATTCTCAACTGTGATACTCATCCACAATTAAGTAGGGACAATTGACGTTGCAAGTCACCAAATAGTTTGCACGAGTCATCGAGGACTTTCGTCAGTATTACAGACATTTGTTGAATGCATTGCTCAAATTGCATTGGATTTGTCCTCATCATACGCCATTCTTGGCCCTACAGACAAAATCAATTTATAATGACTAGCAAGGCCAATTCAATGATTATTTCAATATCAATAACAAATAGTCTATCAAAGAGGCGTAAGTGTGCTCTAAGCTGACATTTGTATTAAGCGGGAAAATTGTATTCATGTTCAAGTGACATTAATGGCATTGTTACGTCCTAAGGAGAATCGCAAGCAAAGCTGTGCCGAGACGTTCACTCATAAATCCTGTAATTATTGCTCCAATGGATGCACTGCAGATTTCAATGTCAGAATAAATATTCTTTATGCATTTATTAGATACGCATGTGTTTTAAAAACATTTGTACTGCTAGTACCTAAAATTGACTATTACCTGAACAGTATTGGCTGAGCATTTCTTCTTTTTAATGAAAAATAGGATATTAAATTATATTTGTAATATTTCCTACACGACACGAAAACTATTGCATTTCTGCCCGTACAAATAGAATATGAAAGATTTTATCATCTTTCCTGATCGCTTAATGGTTGAGAATCATCTTTCCTTCCCGCAAATACTATATGGCATTCTCTGCGATAGAAGGCATTATAGCAAGTCAATGACTTGAAATAATGCGCTTTATTTGTTGGAGTAAGCCTTGCAAGGTAAGAATCCGGCGATAATCGAAGAAAATTTAATTAAAAAACTTAAAGTTCATAAGTAATCAAGGACGTATGAGATTATGACTTACTATCGTAATTTAAGCATAATAGTCCTGCGAACGCAGTTGCCACATACGAGGCATGTTTTTTAAGTCAGTACCGTTTTAGAATTAAAAAAGACGTGCAAAGATATCGCGATAATTTTATTTTAACATGAAAGCCCGTACCTTAATTAACTTTTCTACACAATTTCCGTGAATATTGAGGCACTTGTCATAGCGTGGCACCAGTTTTTGAATATCCTCCTGATAAAATTCTGCCGCCTGTCTTGTTAACCACTGCATCACAAATGTTTTGACTTCGTTATCGTCTTGAAGACGCCGACCACCCAGGTGTTTCTTCAGAGTGCAGTGTGATGCATTTGATGCAGTGTTATACATCACACTGCACTTGATGCATCAAATGCATCACACTGCACTCTCCATTTGTGATGCACGTCTTTTTGATGCACGTCGTTGCACGTGTTTTTTTAATTCCAAAACGGTGCTGACTTAAAAAATATGCCTCGTAGTTCATTGAACAGTTTTATTTCGTCTTTTCAATTTTTTAAAATAAAAACTGTTTCTTGAGTATACGTTATTATAAATTGTATTATAGTATATAATATTCATATTACATATCATGTTATACATATATATCATTCGGCTTTTATTCATTCTACTGTACCCATTTTGCAGGATGAATTCATCAGGTCTTCATTAATCTAGGTCTATCTACTGCTAAAGGTAGCAACACAAATAACGTGTAATATTTATTCACAAATGTATAATAGAGGTGTAAGCGTGAATATAGAGAGACAGAATTTGAATGAAATATTGGCAAGAATTCAGTACACGAAATTCATTCAATTATGTTATTTTTGGGTGCGTCTTTTTCAACTAGATTGCACGAGTTAGTTTGTTGATGCTAGATGAACGCTACTAATATAAACGTGTGATATATTACTATGAGTATTTCGACTTAAATTTATAGTCTAATGGGAAGAAAAAACTTTTACAATTATGTTTTCCGTAATTGCATGATTATCAGCGAAAATTTGCGAAAAAATATGTACAAGGAAAGAGATTGGGTATGCTAGGACACCTCGCATCCCTGATAACAAATAACTAGTGAAAATTGTTTGCATACAAGCAAACGAATAATTTTTATCCACTTGTCAACTTATGCCACTCGAGTCACACACTCAAATTTATATAATTTTATCTATTTAGCAATTCCTCATCATGAAAATATTATAACTCAAGCGGATGCTTCGCTGTTAAATGAAGATTCTATAATTTTCATGCACGTGTCAACTTATGCCACTCTATATAAAATTTCTATAATTTTATCTATTTTTATAATTCCCCGTCATAAAAATATTATAACTCAAGCGGACGCTTCTCTGTAAAGTGAAGATTCTGTGCTGGCGCACCACGCGCGTGTGAGGTCGCTGCGCCTGAGTTATGTCCTTCCTGGAGCGATTATAGCAACGAATTATAGTTACGTGGCGCTGCCACGGGAAGTGTTCGGCTTGTCTTTACACACTTGTTTATTTTGCCGACAATCACTCACGACTGCTTACGGAAATTGACGTCAGGAAACGTCGCTACAATACCGCGTGCCGCGAGATAGTGTAAGAGTTAAGCTCTTAATCCTACAGCGTAGGATTAACAGCCTAAGCGGTTAAATGTAAAAGCGGTTAAATGTAAGCGGTACAGCTTAAGAGTTAAGCTCTAACGCGGGCTTGTCTTCGGTTATACCAGCTTAGTTTTACCTCTAATTTCGTCTCGGAGTAATACCTATTTTCGGAAGCTCGCTTGATTTATTTATAATGTTAACCCTGCATTAAATTACTCCTGATACAATGTACTTTGATCCTGCCTTCTCATTGCCTCCGATTTCAAAGCAGCCGATAAATCGAGATGGTTTTTGGATTATACGTGCTTTTGTAAACCTTTATAGCTTTTTTAAATATGCCGCAACACATAGTATGCTTCTCAGGCAAGTATTATTCATTCCTTTCGTTTTGATTTGAACACATTCGCTGCATCATAGTCCTTGCACTGCAAGGCATCATTTTACTTGGTAAATGCATTAAAAAGAATTTTTCGAAACAACTCGACAAGGCATTCTGCTCATGAAGAGTTTTCTGTAACTACTGCATCTTAGTGTAAAAATTATAAATAACGTTTTCATTGTTCAGTATTATCTCTGTCTCCAGTTCTTTGTAGTCCAACTTTTCTTAAGCTAACCATGAAAATTTTAACGATTTTAGGTATAAGATTAATTGTTTTGGGGAGGCTAAATCCCATTCAAACAAGTAGGTATTTGAGAACAATTTGTATTACTACCTATCATCCGTGATAATGTCCAACACAGAATATTCATTCTTACCTAACGACCCTCATTCTTACCTAACGACCCTAATCATCAATTCTAACACAATAGTGAGATAAATCGATATATTGTACGAGTTTACATTTTTCTTTACATCGTACTGTGGAAATAACGTCGTAAGACAGCAAAAACCGATGAGAAAAGTATAGCATAATTTTTAATTTTCATTTTTGCACGCTGGCTCCTTCCTCCTGAAGCTTTGTTGTACAACGAAAACAAAGGGTCTCATCCTCGTCTCCTGCACCGTCATGCGTCTCGCCGCTCGGGTGACATTTGTGCTAAAGAGTGTCGGCAATTTGAGGCCAAGGACTTAAATTTTGTGTTAGCGCCGCCGTTTAAAGCCACCGCGCCCCTTGCCGCCGACGCTTGGTGCTTTCGCTAAAAAAATGCGCTTCCGAGACTTCAGAGATATGCGCGAGATCAGAGGTCTTGACCTGAACCTCGTAAATCAATCAATTTTCACTTGATTCGGCTAGAGTCAAGTCGTAAGGAGTCCAGAGTCTGGAGTTGTATTTCTGGCAACGACATGCAGGATAAAGAGATGGCACGGTTCATGGATATGTGGATTACACGTGCTTGTGGATCTCGAGCCATGCAGTTTACTGCAGCCATGACTCTTGTTGCAGGAATACATACGATCAGGGCATGGCTGGTCCCTGCACTAGAAAATTGTAACAAAGTTCAATAGGTGACGACCGCGGAAGTATACTGAATAAATTAGAAAGCCTCTCATGTCAAATAAGATCAGACAAGACTGGGCGGAGCGTTAATGCCCGCGTTCCAGTGAGCCTAGAGTTCTAAATAAATTAATAAATAACATTCATTGAAATCTGGTTCTGTGGGAGTGACAATGTAATATGGAAGTGACGAGGTACTATGGGGAGACGAGGTACTATGGGAGGGACGAGGTACTATGGGAGGGACGAGGTACTATGGGAGGGACGAGGTACTATGGGAGACGAGGTACTATGGGAGACGAGGTACTATGGGAGGGACGAGGTACTATGGGAGACGAGGTACTATGGGAGGGACGAGGTACTATGGGAGACGAGGTACTATGGGAGACGAGGTACTATGGGAGGGACGAGGTATTATGGGAGGGACGAGGTACTATGGGAGGGACGAGGTACTATGGGAGGGACGAGGTACTATGGGAGACGAGGTACTATGGGAGGGACGAGGTACTTAGCATCTTAGCAATGACACATTATTATTAAGCCTCCAGTAATCTCATTCTTATTCCGAAAGCGAAATTAATTTTAGAAATTTCTAGCGATCTAAAATTAAATATTTTCCAAAATTGTCTAAAATGCACACATAAAGAGCATCCCTTTATGGAAACGCCGCATAATTTCTACAGGTAAAAAAAAAACATTTACCATATATGAATTTTTTACAATCACAATTTAGAATTTTAATATTTTTGTAGAAATTTTGACTTAATGTCTATTTTGGTAATGATATATCAATTGGCATGACTCCTATACAATAAAACTTGCACCTAAGTACACTCAAAGGATTCTGAATTTCAAAGTTTTTTTAAGCCTTTATGGAACACCAAACAATATAGCACGGAATTCGGCGAGTTCAACAGATTATCAGCTGAGCTTTGCATTTCCAAAACCAATTTCATGCGCACCGAAGGCATGTTAATCCCCATTAAACTTTCGCATTGATCCAGGCGCTATTTAACGCTTGGTGGCGTTAACTTGAATATAAAGCAAGTCTGTTTGCTCTTCTATTCGAGGCGGACAACCGCTAAAGCGTTGATCTTGATTCAGCCCTCAATGTCAAGGAGCTTTAGCTTCATTTGTATACATAGGGCGACCTGTGAGGTAGCAGGGCGATGGCGCTATTCTCTCGCGTCCCATAAGTCCCCTTTTACGATGAAAGTTCAAAGCAGCGACCACGCCCGTGGTGCCAGAAATACTGAAACGTGATCCAGTTTTTATAAATTATTGGGATTTAGGTATGAAAAAATTAAACCTCCCAGCCTTAGTAGATCTTGATTTCTCGAGGGGAGCTTTTGTTTTATCTTACCACTTTTACTTAAGTTTGGACTTCTGTCTCACTCTCATCAGCCGGTGTTTGTTATGAGAAAAAAAGACAAACGTGATCCTTGCTTCGATCCCTTGCTTCGTGTGGACGTTTGTGGGTCTGGTTCTGTTCTGTAATAAACTTAACCCCTTTTGTGCACGAGAATAAGTGCTAAAAAATTGAGCTTAAACCATGTCGCCTGACTATTATTTTTAGACAAGCAATTTTACCGGCTTGGTAAATGAAAGTGGTTTAAAAACTAACCTAGTGTTCAATTCTCTTTTATCATTTGATTTTTTAAAGATTATACAGCTGCACGCTTATACAAAAAAAAATAAACAGTGTACAACTTGTGCTGAAGATTGTTCATACGGTCTCTGTGGTGCCACAATATTAGTTCAATTAATCGACGGAATTAAATATGAATGTTACTTAGGCAGTAGTGTAAAGTGAAATTTGTATTGAACACCTAAATTTATGCCCGATCACTGCTTCAAAACTGAACGTGAATGTGTTGATTTGATTTATATATTAATATTATTTAGTCTACAGGGTATCTGTCAGGGAACGTCGGTTCGAAATTATATTTAGGGGGTAAGCAAATCAAATTCAAGTAGGCAGGTTGCTTTTATAAACTACAGTTAACGTTACAGGCTTAAAGTAGACAGGATACGAGGGAATATAATTGATAATGGTACGAAATGAATATAAATAGGCAAGTGAATATGAATGGATAAGTGAACTCGTGGGATAAGGTTCAGTCCTAATGATGTGACCTGCTCAAGATCCAAGCCTAAATTAATATCTATGCAATTATATTGGTCTGTCTTCACTTAGTTCAATTTTATCAAGCACAACTGCCAACATCCATAGTTTTATTCTTAACTACACAAATACACAAATATTGCCCTACACTTATATGCTCACCTGTTCAGTGTGGGAGAATAGGGTCGACAATTTTATTCAGGATACCCAGCACTGAGCAAAGTGACGGAATTGAAGAAAAAATCTATTACAGTAATGTGGATGGACCCCTCACAGTATCATCCCAATCAAACAGATAAAATATGTCAATCGGCTTTTATTTTTGGTGTAAAAGCTAAAATGCTATCAAAAACACATTGTCTAGTGAAATTACCGAAAAATATTACGACTTTACATGTTCTCACATCCTATGCAAGTTCACCTTTCTACTTATGGACTTCTTTTTGACGAACAATATAAATGCCGATCTGTTTGAATGGATAAATCTGCCTGATTTATCCGTTCCACCTGGAAGTGGAAGCTTTCAAAGAATAAACTATAGCCTATTAACAGGGATTGTATTTATCAGATAAGATGTCACCAATTATAGGCGTTCGCCTTGCTCTCTTTTCTAGACCTGATCCTGAAGTCGAGGTATTCGCAGGACGAAGCTTCACGCCCAGCACAAGAATGTGCAATAAAGCTATTCATGACCCAGTTTACATCAAGGACAGAACTGTATTCAAGTAATTTGTTGCACTAAATGAATACTTGCTTCTATCCGCGATTGAGTTTACCTTCAGCGCTTCTGAAAAGCGACCTGACGACTTGGAAGCAGTTAAATAATTTCACTAGAAAAACGATCCAAGTGCTAGCTGCTTTACGTGAGAAATGTAATATAAGTTAATGTTTATTTAGACTAATATAAGGGTGGGACAAATGAAACATTTTTTATTAAGTCTACTCCGATTAATGCAAACTAAAATTGCAGAACCGATCAACTAACCTCCGATATTGCGCAGTAATAACAGGATCTACTGCAATCCCGCTTGAATTAATACAATTGATAATAGGGAATTGAAATTGATTTCGAATTTGTAGAAATCGTAATCAATTCTCACGGTAGATTTTTTGAGATATCGTGGCAGCGCAGCTCGCTCGTCTTTTTTTCCAGGGTTCACGCAGGTGACCTGGAGACAACTCATGTAGTTATCTTCATTATACGCTTTTAAAGTCTATACGAAGGACGTCTTATAATTTTTAACTGTTAAGTCGATACTCTATGTAATCATTGGTCCTAATATTGGGCTCATGTCGTTCTGGCGGGAAAGCTAGTGAAATACTCAGGATTAAAATTGGTTGCTGATTTTGCCATGTCCGTGCATTGTGCTTGAGAGTTTTTCGTATTTCGTGTAATGCTGGTAGTATCCCAGTTGTCATATTTGTGTTCTGGTGTTCCACCGTATAAGATTCGCGTTGTCATATTTATTCAAAATTTGGTGCATTCTATTGATATATAAAGTTTTCAGTGTTTGTTAATTTTAATCTTCTAGGAGAAACGGTCATCTCACTTTGTCTTTTCCTTGCTGAGCATCGGCGATTTATTTTCTCCTAAATTTCACCCTGAGACGTCAGTAAAATTTCGCATTACAAGAAACTTCCTTTTATTAATTAAACATCATTGACTCCTGTAGCAGCAGCAGCGGCTAAACTACTTCGGCTATCATTAGGCATATGTTAGAAGCTCCCCACAACAATATCATAGAACGGATTGTCGACGCTTGTCTTTCTCCTTATTAAAAGAATTCAATATCAAATAGGAACATCCACAATTTATAAGGCTTTTTATAATTTTTAATTATTTCGCACGGTAAATACCTTCGGCCTACTGCTCAGGCGTCAATGTGACGGTAAATACTCTCGGCCTACTGCTCAGGCGTCAATGTGACGGTAAATACTCTCGGCCTACCGCTCAGGCGTCAATGTGACGGTAAGTCCTCATTCCGACCACTCAGGGGCCAAATTTACGGTAAATACTATCAGCCCGCCTCTCAATTGTCAGTTTTGAAAATATATATTCTTGGCCCGCCTCTCAAGTACTTCGCACCGAGTATCATGTGCAGCACGATGCACCATTTCAGTAGCGGCCGAAGTAAGCAGCAGGTAATGCAGAATTCTGAAATAGGAACTGTGCTTTTGATGCTTTTAACACATTCTTGAAGGCACTTTACACCCTGAATTTCGTTATCGAGGAGCAATACCATTTTGACTGGGCAAAGTGAGTGGCTTGTCAACGCAAAGAAAATCCCATCACATTGAAGATCATTGAATGATGTTTAAATTTGACTTATGACACGATCATTCTAATGATAATTATCAGTCCAAAATTAGCATGGGGCAGGAGTTGTCTCAAAGGCTACCTTTTTGTTCATCGAGCGATTACCCAAATCATCGCGTTCAGTTTAATATATTATCAGGTTATTTATCCTGAAATAGGATCTATGCCGAATTGTTTAGACCCTCTACTATTACTTCTTTGATATTGCCTTTGGCCAGAGTTGCAGGGTTATTTATATAAATAATCAAGTTCATTTGTTTAAATGAAAGTGTGATAATAACGTTCCATATTGATGTGGTCAAAACGATCAATCCTGAAGCGGTGATTTAAGCGCAGAACAAAGAGTTCACCATTCATATTCATGAGCGTTGTTAAATACCACAATGGTTTAGGCTAAATGTATATCCGCATGCTTGCCTCGTGTTAATTTCAGTTTCTTGTCAAATTCATGCAAAGACTAGCGGCAAATTACACGTTCATGTGATGTATTGGGCGCCCCTTGCCCTTAACTCCTGAAATTAAGTCAGGCTGCTCTTTAGTTTGGTATTATAATAGCTATTTAATGATCGTTATCTGTCCTCTGGTCTGAGGAAGTTGAAGCATGACTAATTGCAGCTTCTTTTGCACCATTATGGCACGTTGAAAATAGGAATAAATTGACTCCGTATCGCAAAATTCGAATGCTTTAATTTATAAGACAGAATGCGATAGTTTGTTATATATACCGTTCTTATTTCAACTTGATGTAACTTTTCTTCTTCTAGTGAGTTTACTTATTTATGAATAATAATCAAAACGGCATCAGTTATTTACGAATAATAGGCTGGGCGGGGCAGAGCGGACGAAGAGAAAGAGATCACGCGCAGGATACAAATCGGTGGTCTGGACGACAGCGAGGGATGACCTCTTCACACCCGCAATGCTTCCTAAAAAAGCTAAACTATCATCAGTTTCTCCAGTAGAAGCGATGCGCCAAAGCTGTTGCCACGCAAAAAGAAGATTTTTGTTCAAGATCAAGGACTCTTCATGGGTGTGTGTCGGGCGTTTATCTATGAGGGCAAGAGGCAAGTGGACTACATTTCAATATGCTCCTGTTTCCGATCCTGAGTGACCCTATACAAGAAATGCCAGGCGCGTTATAAATTTATTCGTCTTGGAGGTGTGGGCATAGTTCACCATCAATCGTGAGAATGATAAAATTGTTGGTGAGTCACAGAAAGAAAGTTGTGGACGAAATATTCTGAATTCAAGCACATTTCATCTGTAACTGCTGCACAAAAACTATTCAAGTTAAACATAACGATTGATGTCAGATGTAAAGTACGGAGATCCCGTCAATTTTCAATGCTGCTTTCGTTTTCTTCTTGAATGAGAATAGTTCACGATTACTTCTTAGAGAGAACATTCATTAATAGCGTTTGCTGACCATTTGCTCCCGAGTCTCTTTGCGATGTGTTCGGTCAACGCCCACGGTGTGGGCGTAACATATGTGCTGATTAACTCTAAAATTATGAGATATTTAGCCTTTTTTGACGTAAGATTGTGATTTAACTGCAATAATTTAAGAATCTTCACAAAAGGTGATAGTGACAAATTTTTTATTCATTGAATTATTAAATTGAATAAAATCTTTCTGCATGACTAATAACTGGAAAATGTTGTTTTGCTTAGAAGAGAAACCTCTCAAATTTCAACATGTGGTAGAGCAATAACAAAATTTATGTATCGAAATTGATGGCTTAACACTTTTACAAATATTTTAAGCGTCTTCTAACCATCCCATCTATGAATAGACATTGAGAAAATCAACATTATTTTAAAGTATTAAATCGCTCTAGTTACCTTGAATGACGATTCTTAAACGCAGAGCTTAAATAAAATACTTAAAAATACTTTTTTAAAAACACGTTTTTCTTGTGGACTAAAAAGTAGAAAATAAATTATGGCTCGCCCCAAAAAACGTGTTTTTTTAAGTATTTTATTTTCTCCTTTTTAGTCCGTTGCTGCACGGACTAAAAAGCATGACTTGACGTACGTATCCATGTTACGCAGCGTCAGCGCCTGCTCGTCTATAACGCCAGCGCCCGCACATCATACTATATATACTATATATATATACTTAACTCGATTAAGCTAATTTAGGCCTCCAATTGCAAGTTTTTATTATTTTATCTGAAATTGTTAGGCGAAAATAGCCTGCATGCCGAATTTCAGATCTCTAGAGCAATCGGAAGTGGGCTAATTTTCGTTGTCAATTTTAACAAAAACAAACAAACGCGAAGCTAAGCTAAGAAAAACGTTTTAAAATAAGGCAGGGCACAGAAATATAAATATGTTTTGTGTACTTTTTCTGAAGTTAATCTAGAAATCTCGAAACGGCCTAATGTCGTGCGTGCATTTCGCAAGAAGCCACTGCAGACTAATTTTAATTCTAGTGCCGTCATAAGCGATTCCTTGCTTCGTTATCTTTTTTCCGAATTGGTTCATACGCTGTTCGAAAAATCGCATTCGGCATTTCAGTGACCGGCCGACATTTTAAAAAACAACGCATCTTGTAGCCGGTTTTCCCAATTTAACACAAGAAACCCGTGGTAAGAGTTAAAAAATGGCGAAACAGTTTATTTTCACGGGGATGGCCAGTCATTAAAACGCCGGTCAGCCCGTATATTCGCTGTTATTTCGAAAAATGTACAGTAGAAAATCAAGTACCTAATGAATCTGTACGTTGATGCATTGACATACACCACATCTCCCTTTGATTTATTACCTGAAGCTTATTTAGGGTTTAATTCCCAAGGAAATTTAATAAATTCCAATTTAAATTTTGAGCCATGGAGGATTTGAATAGAACTGTGTGTGGACTGTAGTGATTCTGATGCCCTAATATGCCTCATTTTATAAGCGAGTCCATAATTAACTACACGACACTTATTCCTATGAGTTCCTATTTCCTTTACAACCTAAGGAAGTCCGATGACTTTAGACAAACCTGGCTAGGATAAGAAATGTTGAGTCTGGTGACCATCGTATTTTTTCATCTTGAATGTACGTTTACCTTGAAAGTCTTAACAAATGAAGCCGAGCATCCGCCTGTTAATTGAAAGCCTCATTAAACTACAGTTATTCCATCAGCTCAAATGTATTCCCTGCAGCCAACAACCGGTAGCAATAAAGCAGAACCAAATAACCAACATTTCGACGTTTGTCTCCATTATAAGCACAATGACTAAGCAAATCCAGGTAGTTTATAGAGCCATAAATCAATTAAATGGATGCTTTATTATTGTGTCTAACGACATGTGTGGTTGTGTAAGTCCAGGTTATTCAATTAATGCTTCATTTAATTTTGTCCTTAACAACCTCGTCTATTAATATTCTGTGGTCACGCCTGATCGATTTATTAGAATCGACCTCCTTCAACAACTTGGAACTTGGAGTTTAGTGAATGTTCTCGATATTAAAGGTCGTGAATATAAGCGTATCTAGGGCGTATCGTATGTGTATCTGTTGGCAAAGTAATCAAGTTAAGATATCAATCCGTATTCTTACACGCAATAGTGTAAGAATACGAATAGTGTTAGTACTTTTCGGTACTAAAAGTATTTTAGCTTCTTAGGTCCGTGTTTGCTACAACTGTATTCTTTATCTTATATAATGTTTCAAGCAACGCGAATTGGGCTTTACGATGCCTCTAAATCGAGTCTTCATCATATAAAATAACATTTGCGTGATGATCTTACCCTTGCTACTCCGATACTGCAGAACAATGTGCGGTTTACATCATGAAATAGTGAGAAAGATTATAAAATCACCAGAGCCTGTACATTTCTTTTTAATTTCTGTCTTATTAGTAATATTGCTGATATCTCCATGAAAGTTGCAATAAATTTTGGTACCTGAAAGAAATAACTTTTTTCTTCAACTCGTTTGAGAATAGCAATGTAAAAATTTATGAGAAATTCCGCTACCACTTACGACCTTGAGGACTGCAGTTGTGTGGTCTCCGAATTAAACTCTTTCTTCGTAAACAAAGCAACATTGACTATTCAGTTTTTGCCTTGACAAAATTACAGGATTACTGTGCGACAGCTTCATTTCGGTTTGTGAAGGGATGATAAGGCATCGTTATCTTTACAAGGTGTTCATTACTTTTTTCAAATGATATCATAAAGAGACTCGTTTTAATGTCGCTCCTTCGTTTGTGTTCAGTAGCCGTGGTCTGGTTGACAGTTCCAAAGCTTGATTGCCTTCACAATAACGGTGAGAAAATCCTGCGCGTCTTTGTTACTCGAATCCTTGTAGTGCAAGGCCGCGGCCCCTCGGAGCTATCAAAGAGCTTTGAAATCTTAACGAAGTTCGCCCTCAAAAGAGCTTTACGCTGCCACCGTTTTATGCTCAGGCACAAGCAAGTGACGGAAACATTCAAACATAAGTTCTTCGTCAAGAACACCAATACTGATGTGGCTTTAGCTGTGGTAGGTGGAGTGTCTAGGTCAAAATGTCTAGGTGGAGTGTCTGGTTAAAAATGTCTAGGTAAAAGTGTCGAGGTGGAGAGTCTAGGTAAAAATATCTAGGTGGAGTGTGTAGGTAAAAATATTTATATGGAGTGTCTAGGTAAAAATATCTAGGTGGAGTACCTAGGTAAAATATCTAGGTGGAGTGTCTACGTAAAAATGAGCGATCTCATCCATCCACAACACACATATATAGTTTTACCGTCAAATCGAGCAGAATAACAACACGCGTACAATTTACATGTTCAAGGGCTTAAATCTGTAATCCACTTGCAAGTTGTTATAAAAAGAAATTCGTTTATTTTTGGATCTGGAGAATTATTCTAGAATTTTTTGATTAAAATGACTGAATTTCGAGAAAAAAATACCGTGTATTAACACTCCATTGATAATAATCGTCAAAAATAGTGTGAATTCAATCTCCAGAAGAATATAAAATTTACTTTTATCAGCATCAGCAACCAACGATTGGAATTTGCTAAATTTAGGTATTTTCGCATATCAAATTGAAAATATGATAAATGAGATATGGGATGTGATAGATGATACATTTATTCCTCTTGGTAATCTTTGACATGCCTATAGAATACTATAAGAGTTTAGAATGTATTCCGTTACGTAATGTTAGTTGAAATCGTTTTAAATTTAATTATAATAATTAAATTTATATAATTCTAACCATACTCAAGCTCATTGGAATACAACTTTATTTTCTTGCAATTAAAATTACAATTTCGGTAATTTTTCTAAACGTTACTGACATACAGTATATTCCTGAGCGCGTGAGATGTCGTAGAGGTGAAACTTTTGGATCGCTGCATGAGCTTTCCTGACTGACCGATGTAACTTATATTCCATCATGAACTTTTCATTTGATGTTTTTATTTTATACTCAGATTTTGATTTGCAAAGCAAGATTATATACCGTCTGTTTGCATCATTAGTGTTGGCATGCAAGTGTACAGCTGATAAACAACCTTGATTGAAACATGTTATACATAAGCCCGGATGCATGAGAATTTCCTGGAAATAATTCTGAGAAAAATCATATTTTTAAGAGATATTCGCTTTTAAAGTTTACTTCTTCAAGATAAGTAGACGACTGCAACTATAGTTCCATTAGTTCACCCAAATTTTGTGAATAATAATTTCTACATCATAAACCATGTTAATTCGTTCGAATCACCAGCCAAAAATTGGTTGTCACGCGTAAAATAACAAGTCACTAATAATTGTATACAAGGCTTAACAACATTTAGAAAAGACATCCCTACTTGGAGGTACCAATTGATTACTAAAGCTTTGTTTATCATGACATTAGCTTGCGTGGCTCATCTCTGTTTCCGTCTTTGTTTACCCATTCTGCTGACTCAAGACCACCTAAATAGGAACATGACTAGGTACTTTCCTTAAATTAATTTTTGTAAAGATTCCTGTTTGAGTAAACTTGAACGCAGTCAGAAAAGGTCAATGTCAAACATTGTCCACGAATTAAGAGACGACCATCTTCCGCGCTCCCGAACTTCATCAACAAAGACGAAGAAGATGAAGCAAAGGATGAATCTTTCTTCGAGATTAATGGCTGCCACAATGGCTGCCAGTGTTGAGTGTCTTTGTTAGACAAACGCAGTGGGAGCTGCTCAACGTAACGGCATTGAAAACGAAAATACATTTGAAGGAAGTAGAGCACTTCATGACTCGTGTAAGCTAAATTCTTACTCTTTTAAAAGAATTTTGAATATCTGACACTTCTAGCTTAAGGTATGAACGACTGGCTATCATATTAATAGAATTATTTAGTCAAAATTCCCTTTC
This sequence comes from Hyalella azteca, assembly GCF_000764305.2. Taxonomy (NCBI): domain Eukaryota; kingdom Metazoa; phylum Arthropoda; class Malacostraca; order Amphipoda; family Hyalellidae; genus Hyalella; species Hyalella azteca. The sequence goes on along the minus strand of NW_025946280.1, from coordinate 26,062 downwards.
AGATTGACCATCCAAGTTAATGAAGTTGTAAACACGAATTCTCCAACGCAGCTTGAAAATACTGTGAGCTGCATTCATTTTTTAAAACTAGTGTTAATTTTTTTGCGTAAAAAAAAACAGTTCAAATTATAACAATTATTTATGAGTTATTTGTTCGGGTGAAGAAATTATATTCTATCAGAGAAGGCAATGATAAAATTCAACGAGAAAAGCATGCTTCTATGTCCATAACTCGACTGATTTAAAGTCAACAAATGAAGCTTGCGTGCTCCAAAAATATTTCAAAAAAATTTATCTACTCCTTCAATAACTTGATTTTCCCATCTGAAACAATTTCACTGAGCTCCAGAACCAGGTGAGTTAGACCTTTAATAGCTTTTTAAAGGCTAATTAGAAGATCAAGAGATGCATGTACACTGTTAGAAAAAACGGTGAAAAAACGGTCCCACTGGCGTTCTAGTGGCCGGTCGCCCCGTGAAAATAAACTATTTCGCCGTTTTTATCAGAGGTTTTAGGGATTTTTAGTGTTAAATTAGAATAAAAACGGCAACACGGTGTTTTATTTCACGTGCTGATCGGCCACTGAAACGCCGGTAATACCGTTAACGGTAATTTTTCTAACAGTGTACTGTCCATGCAGTTAATCATACAAAACACAGAGACTAATCACCAGTCGTAAGCAGAATCAAGAACAAACGAATTTTCATCATATATAACGGAAACATTGACAAATTGCTGTAAAATTTTCCATATATTGTGGCTTAACGTTCAACTATCACGGTATGATTATTCATATTCTATTCCTAACTTATAAATATTACAACTGAGAGAAGCAGTTGATCTACGCAATGTGACATTACAGTATAGTGCAAATGAGCACTCCAATCAACGCTGTTACAAACAACAATTAAGGTGACTTTATTTTGTCGATTTCAGTTGAATTATTATTTATCATTTAACTCAGACTAAAACTCATTATTCGATCATGAAAACATACGATTTCGTGCTTCAATTGTCGTAATTTCATTTTAATTAGAAAGGATGACTTAACCTGGGGAATTGGCCATGCATTGTGATTGAAGACAGTGTTAAACGAAATATGAGACACCCTTGCGGTACATCACTTGTAACTTCCTGCTATTGAAGGAATCTGCGATCAGTTTTAGAGGCACTGAGACTCAGCGGCTGGCAGAAAATGCCGTCCTGTTCCTCAGTCTCATTTTGATCCTTGAAATCGCTTGCACTTTTGCTCTGAAGCTCCCGTGGCTGCTGCTATGCTGGGACGCGTGCTTCTGTCGGAACTCCGCTTCCATTTTATAATAAATGCCCGGGCTGATGGCGGGCGGCTCCCGGCGATGCTTAGCGTCGTGCTTCGCTGGCCCTCCCGCGGCCCGACTGGTCTCCGGAGCGGTGATCTTTGGGGCCTTCACCGTCGCCGAGTCCGGGGCCCGGGCCAGACTCAGCCACGCCGTTATGTTCTTCATGACTTGGGCCTCGCGGTCCCGCTGGATGTCCTGGTTGTGTCGGGCAGACCGCGACACGTCCCAGCGCCAGCTTGGCGGAGCCAGGACCCTAAATGACATGGATTAGCTAACGGGTCTTTCTGGCCGGGTCTGGAAGTTTACAGTTTTATATAGACAAAGTAATTTAATTTTGTTGGCTGAATATCGGTTCATTGTCAATTTATCCTCGATTATTATGGTAAAAAAATTATTGTGGTAATGAATCGTTAGCACGCATCATTCTTTTATGGCATTGAACCTGCAATCAGTCGTTATCTTTTAAGCACCGCATGAAGAAATATTCAAGAAACTTTATCTCATTCATAAATGGAGTCCACAAATTGACTGTGTGTAATGCCCGGGACCATCGAATAAGCAACCAAGCAAGAAAAGAACAATAAGCAACAACAACAAATGTGTGACGTCAAAATTTTCCCACGTTTGGGTAATGACAAATTAACAAAATAGTGTAATACCAATAACTATGATAAATGGATATAAATAAATATAACACTAATATCAAAACTGAATGTTGAGCAGCTAAGTGGAAGTTGAGAACTCGCTCGGGTGATGACAATTTAACGAAATAAAACAATTTAACATAAAAAACTCAATCTCGAGCATCGCGTAATGGTGAAAATAAGTATATTGACTATATTATATATTGATATACTATATATTGATTGGTGAATAATAAATATATTGACACAAATAAAATTGAATATCGATCATCTCACTGGAAGTTGAGCGCTCGCTTGACTCTTGCAGCCTTGCGCTGCAGCGCCGCCTTCATCCTGGGCGGCAGGAGCTTCGATGGCGCTCCTTCGTCCTCGTCCGAGTCCTGCACGTCGTCGTCTTTTGCCACGTCCGGCCCCCGTGACAAGCTGGTCGTCCCCCGTGACGAGCTGGTCGCCCCCCGTGACGAGCTGGGGGGGCCTTTGTCCCCACCCACAGTGACAGGATATTGCTGGTCCTCAGACGTGACCGCCGGCAAAGACGTTTTGTTTAATTTAGACCCTGGCTGGATTTGTGCTCCGTGACGTGGCGACGATGATGTTATTTCGTCGCCGTCATAAGTCGTATCTGGTGGTACTGCAATGGAGAAGAGAAGAAATCACTTTAACTTACTTTTATTATGTTTTTAATGTATTACGACAGAAATTATTCAAATTTTTGAGATTCTGTATAAAAAGAACACGATTCACTGATGTAGTGAGAATAGACCTTATTCCCGATGAAGTCACGATGGAATCAGCATTTATCCGAACGATTGCTGTATGTGCATGATTTCCTCGGAAAAAAACATATTATTCATCATTTACTTTCATTATATCTCAACATATTATTCATCTTTTACCATCAATTCCTTCCATTGATCTCACCTTGTCTGCCGAGAAAACAAGATCGGTCCAGAAACGATCTCTCAGACCTCGCGGGCAAGAGAGGCACGTTCCTCCACACAGCTCCCTTGGGGACAATTGACATTAAATATATTTTAGTAAAAATAAAAGTAAAAATTTATTCAATTATATTTGTTTTATAAATCGAAAAATTAAAGTATGAAAATTCTACTGATGAGTCATGATAACAAATTAGTTAGGGTGAGATTATCTCAATGATAATAAAGATTCTAATCAATTTTGTATGTTCGCGGGTGGGCAGACACTCGACATTGATTTATGCGGGATAAACTTGATATTTTCGAGAAAATATCGATATCTACAATATCATTTATAAAATATCTCAACGATATTAAAAATATAAATTTATTTATGCGCCCACGGAACAATAGAGCCTGGTAGGTCAGCAGGTTGTCCTACCAGGCAACCTACCTGCTGGAGGGGTGGCAGGGTGCAGGCAGGTGGACACACTAGTGCCTGGTAGGTCAGCAGGTCGTCGTAGATGCTGTGCAGGCCGCCCCAAGGCTCCTCAGGGCGCCGGCACAGCAGCACCGTGTGCTCGCTCGTCTGGCAGCCCTGAAGGATAATATTATTTAATATATTAATTACTTAATATATACAACCAAAATTATATTCCTCAATTTAATTTAAAAACAATTCGGATTTGCGATGAATTGTTATTAAGTTTAAACAACGCAGGCGTGCACGATAGCGTTTATTTATTTACAATAGAGAGAAAAAATTATGCAAACCGACACTTGAGCTGAAAGCCTCATTATAAGTAATATTTCATTAACAATTTCCTTCTCATGTATCCAGCGAATAATTACAAATTGATAATGAAAGCCCTCACCTCATCAAAAAAATCAGGTAAAATTTAAGCCTTTTTCTGCAGTTTCCGTTTCCAAGTAGCTATTTCAGAAATTGCATATTGCTTTTACGGCAACGTACTGAAATAATTATAATTTTAACCAACAATTCATAGTGCTGCAAATAACTAAAATCATGTCACTATTAGCTCACATTCCTGAGAGGTAGAGGGGAGAACCTGAGGGCCCGGGCCCCGCAACAAGGGTAATGGTCCCCTCCCCTAGCAGTGAGGGGACCGAGCTCCCCGGCGTCACTGAACTGCGGGTCCATCTTGTGCTTGCGGCACAAGCGCAGGGCGCCCGCCCCGAACACCGCGCCGCACGTCGAGCACGGCAGGAAGTGCACCTGCATCACTCAAACAAATGAGTGAGACTTTGGTTAATTTGCGATGTATATTTTACCGTCCGTGCTTGATCTGGCAGAAAGAAATACACCTGCGCAGGAAATGGACCTGCATCACTCAAACAAATGAGTCAGACTTCCAATTCCAAATCCAAATTGCAATACATTTTTTTGCTTGATTTTCTATGTGAATACGTATTAAGGTGATCTATAATTAATTGCAATACACTTTTTTTTGCTCGATATTCTATGTGAATACGTATTAAGGTGATCTATAATTAATTGCAATACACTTTTTTTGCTCGATATTCTATGTGAATACATGCAAAGGTTATCTATAATTAGTGATATTTAGGACAACATGACATTATCACAGCAGAGATAATCTAATCAGGACATCAAACAGTCCGTTCATCATAATGATTTCTGAGTTTTGAGTCTATATACGTCCTACAGACTGCAGCTTACTGCACATTCTGTATGTTCTGCACACTCAAGATACTTCAGCCGATAACGAAGGGAAATAATTTTGGTGCTGAAATCTTCAAAGAAATTTAGTGGACCTACGAAGATAAAATAATTATAGGGCAGACCCACCTGACCCCATAGCCTCCAGTAGACCAGCCTCCAGGTCTTCAAGGAGGACTTCAACTCCTTGACGTGTTCCGTTAAACTCCAAGTTGGGTCCCTGGAGTAGCAGTGTAGATTAAACTTATTGCACAATAAATACCCTTAGCATGCAAGCAACTCCTTGATTTGCACCTTAAAACTACAAGTTGGGTCCCTGGTGTAAAAAAAACGAGACTAAACTTATCAACGAATATCAATATAGATTCATCGCAACGTTAACGCAAAAGGAATGTGGCTATTACGAATGACTTCAGATGACTTAACTATCAAAGAGAATCAAGGCAGACAATTAGCAATGACATTAAGCTTGGAGTTAAATATTTTGTTTAATAGGAACTCCTTTGTACAGAACAATGGGTAGCTAGCATGATAAACGCACTGCTTATCGTCACCCATAAATTGAGGGAGATTTACATGCAAAGTGGCTCTTCAAAAGCAAGGTGTCTGAAGGTAAGCTGAGATCGAATTAGTAACTCATTTCAAGGTTAATTAATTTAATTAATTGCTTTAAGCGAGCGACGCTGAACAGGTCGTATCAGTCTCAATGTATACTCGGAGTCACATCTTTGCTCGAATTTGAGAATTGCCGGATATATAATTGCCCTAAAATTGACGGATATATAATTGCCCTAAAATTGCCGGATGTATAATTGCCCTGAATTGTCGGATGTATAATTGCCCTAAAATTGCCGGATATATAATTGCCCTAGAATCCCTGGGTATATAATCGCCCGAGAATCGCTGGATTTAAATATGAAACTCGTATGAAATATATATCCAGAAATCTATCAGTAAGTTTGGCTCTATTGTGTGTTTCGGTAGGTAGACTCTGTGTTCAGGACCTATTAGTTCATGTTATAAATAAAATACATTTGGCCTAGCGACCTGACAAGATTTCTGCAATTGTAGCATATGACCCGTGCAAAACGTAACTAAAATCTAGTGCTTCTCTTCGAAAAATTTGACATCACCTAAGGGTTACTCCTAGGGCCTGAGGTTATTCCTAGGACCTGAGGGTTACATCTAGGGCCTGAGGGTTACTCCTAGGACCTGAGGTTATTCCTAGGACCTGAGGGTTACATCTAGGGTCTGAGGTTACTCCTAGGACCTGAGGTTATTCCTAGGACCTGAGGGTTACATCTAGGGCCTGAGGGTTATTTCTAGGACCTGAGGTTACTCCTAGGACCTGAGGGTTACATCTAGGCCCTGAGGGTTACTTCTAGGACCTGAGGTTATTCCTAGGACCTGAGGGTTACTCCTAAAATTCTATTGCACTTGAGTGTTCCGGAGACAGCAAATTCGAAAATTATCGAACACAAGTACAAAAAATTATCCCAATTAAAATGAAGAGAAAAATATTAGCAACAGAAGTAATTGAATACAGAACATGGAGTGTAGGTAGTACACAGCTCCTGCCCACCTGGAGTGTAGGTAGTACACAGCTCCTGCCCACCTGGAGTGCAGGTAGTACACAGCTCCTGCCCACCTGGAGTGCAGGTAGTACACAGCTCCCGTGGTCGTGACGTGTGTGTTGTAACATGTACACTCCACCAGGCGCTCTATTTGACGAGAGACGAGCGCCCCGCAGTCCTGACATCTGGAGACATGTTTACGTGAACATTTAAATGATTTATTATACGTATTATTTTTATGTAATACGTATTATTTTTACAGTTATTAAAAATATTTTACAGTTTTTAATTTGAGATGTATTGCTCTTAGGTAATTACGAATGAGCAGTTGACTTGACAAGTTGAAAGTTTCATTAATCATGGTTTCTGAATTGTCACATCAAAACATTTCAAACAGTAACTTTTTCGCCATTTATATTCATTATCCTCGAATTAATTTTCAGATTATAAATTTCCAGTCCGGATATAACTCTGCAATCAATTTGCAGAGTTATCTGCTCTTAGTCATTGTGCTATTTATTATAATCAAATTTTCGAATTTTTTTATTATAACATTGGTTTATAGTTTTTCCACTATATTTTTATCGAAAGCTTTGTATGATGAAGCTGGTCACCGATCAGTTTTAAATTGAGATTTTACTCGCCGCTTTCTTAGCTTTTAATTTTGAAAATATAGAAGACAAACGAAGACAGATAGCAAACAGAATAATTTTACTATATCTAGTTTGGGTGCAGCAATATTGTTCAACCATGACGCAATGTTTACTTCACACAAAATTCTCCTCAAAAAGATCCTGCAGCCAAACGAGCAACAGGGCAGCTAGTGCGAGTTATGTTGCGCGTGACAATCAATTTTTTTTAACTGTGTTGTTGACCCTAAGATGTAATCGGGAAAAATTATTGCACTCAGACATCTTTCAATCAATTTTAAACACAACAACCGAAACTTTGAACGGCGTGCAAACACGAAAAATCTGAAGAACCCTTCTCAATCAGTCAAATCGCATTAACTCGGCGGAAATTTTTTTGAAATAAAACGGCATGGCCGTTTATAATGGATAAACTCAAAAGGGCTGAATCCTTAATGTCATTCAAAAAATAACCTGCAGATAGAGGCAAAACAAAATCTCCTGCACAAGAAAATTAAAATTTTTTATTACTTCAAGTGAATTTAAAGAAATGTATGCAGTTTTAAGGATAAAACAGAGCAGTAAAATTGACCTGTAGAGGGGGGCCGCAGTGCGGAAGATGCCCGTAGTAGACGCATATTTTTATCATCGTACTAAAAATGAAATGTGTTTGATGAAATCAATTCTCTGCATTTTCATTTGAAATTAAGAAGCAATGTATAAATTATTAACATCACACTAAAAACTACCTGTAGAGGGTAGCAGCGGTGCGGAAGATGCCCCTGGTAGGTGCAGGGCAGGCCTCGCACAGCGCCTGCAGCAGGCGGCTGTACAGGCGCCCCTGCAGTCTGTCCTTTGGGTCCTGCAGAGCCTCCACCTCCCAGTGGCTGAATTGGCGCGACAATCTTTCCGATATACGATAAAATTCCATGAAAAATAGTTACATATTTCTAATTTGCTTTCTTCACATAACGCTAATTTAATCTTACAAAATATGTGGGGGATATTATAAATAATAAAAATAATCAGCAACATCAGAAGAAGATTATCAAATCGAAACTTCTCTTTAATATATCAGCTTTAGAAAGAGGGTACAATTATTTTTCATGATAGAATTTGTAACTCATTTCTCTTATTAAACTTCTATAAATGTTTTTAAATTACAAAATGCAAGTAGTTTCATATTGCAATGGTGCTCTTACGAAAAAATATTAATCGTCAAAATTATTGTACGCATACTTGGCTTGGAGTGACATTCCCACACATGCCAGCCTAAATTCATTCCTGCAGCTTTTGCAGTCCGAACCATTCCCGATAATTTAGCGCCCGCTACAACGCAACTGCCTTGGGCGATTGAAGAGAAAGGTTTTCTCTCTGTCCCCGCATTGTATTTCTGACCATCTATTCTTATAATTTACAAACTTCATGTGTTAGGGAGTTATTTTTCCACAGAAGATGTCGCTGTGGAGCAGATGTGGCAATAAATTTAAAGGACATGCGTCTAATCCATATATGTATTGCTACCCCTCATTTACCTTTCACTCACATTTCCCGAGAATAAGTTTAAACTACTGTGTCGTTGTTCGCTCCCATACAACCTTGGGTTAACTCGTTAATTACCACACACAACCTTCAATAAAAGGCAGGTTAACCTAGTAGTTTCGTATAATTTATCCTCTTCTCTCCAATTTACCATCCTTACTTGAAACCAATGAAAGAGTTCATTGTTTCACAACTTTAAAAAAGTGAGCTAAAATATCAAAGAAATTATTCGTCACTGTAGCGCAGTAGTTAGAGACTTTGTCCGCGCAGTGATGGCGGCACCGAGGTGAGAAGAGCTAGCCGTGGGTTCGAACCGTGGGAAGCTCATTTGGGTTCAACTCAACTCGTGGGTTCAACTCATTTAACGGTACCGCTGGTGGACGACGCTGGGTAACCGTCAATGGGTGGTGCATCAGCATTGCCACGAGTTAGTTTCCCTAAACGAACTCTGGTTACGTGTAACCTGGGGGATCTTAAGGTCTTAACTCTCCTGTTAACCATGACAGATTAACATGTTGTTAAACACCCTCCTATCCCTGTCTTAACCCTCTTAACCCTGCTGTCTACATTTCCGGTACACGTAATATGCCTTCCGGGCGTAAAGGGTCGGATCGGCGGGTCATTTTGACCCGCAAAGGCAGCAGGATGGTTGAGCTTCGTCACCTGTTGAGGAGATGGTCTGGTAGGCAGGACAGGTTAGTCTGGGCGAGAAGAACGTCTTGTGCGTGCTTGTGCATGAAGACGAGAAGCTCGGTCACCAGCGGCGACATCTTCAGGAAATCCGCGGAAATCAGCAATGAGACGGCATTCTTTGCCTCTGCAAATCATTCATGATGAAATATGAACTTCTAGATGCCATTTTTATAATTAATTGTCGCATAAACTGTTATATAATAGCAGGGTATCTGACCTCAAGTAGCCATTTGAATATTGAAAAAAAATGTTGCTAACTACCCATAAAGCTAGACCCAAAGCTACACCCACCGATGGTAGGTCTGATGTGGTCTGGGGACTGGCCAGTTTTGACCCACCGCAGCAGCCACTCGAACACCGCCACGTCGCAGTGGACTGAAATGTCTACGTCTTCGAGCCGCTGACCTGCAAATACAACACAGCTCGGTCTGTGTAATTAAACTGCCCTCAGCAAGTGACAAGCAACAGCTTCTTGCATCAGCTGGCTCAAATGAGGACAGATAGACGGAACACGTTCAACTCCGGTATTCGAGAGTCTCTGTTTGACTCACGCTACCTGATAGACTCACGCTACCTGTTGGACTCACGCTACCTGTTTGACTCACGCTACCTGTTTGACCAACGCTACCTGTTTGACCAACGCTATCTGTTTGACCCACCAAACAGGTTTGACCCACCACGCTACCTGTTAGACTCACCTCGCGTGAGGTCAGCGAAGTACCCAATATGATGAACAAGAAGGTCCCTGGAGCAGCTGAAGTCTTGCCGTAGGCCGTGCGCTTCATCGCAAACGTGAATAACGATGGTGGGGCTGAACAGCACGTATAATATTATCAAATTGTGGCAGGTACAACTTATCACAGATAAATTCACGCAAATTAGGTTCTATTAAACGATCATCACAAACTTATTTACAAAGAAGTCAGGGTCCCAATACTTTTAAAACTATTATTAATCTTAATTGTTTCTTTACTTCCGTCAAGTCAAGACCATGAATGGATGTTTTTGTATCCTTTCTACGAGAAGATAATTTATGTAATTTTTAGGTTACCAGTTAAACAATATGTATGATATTTAATACTTGCAGCTTCGACCTGCGTTGCCTTGATAAGTCCTGCAATTTTGGAATCCTGTTATCCCATATACCGTCAATCCTGTAATCCCAAATCCACTAAATAATAATAAAGATAGTGTACTCTAATTAAACAAAGTCCTCTTCAAATCCACATTCCTCATTGAAATTGGGACTCCCATTTAACTATCATTTCAAAATACGAAAAAACTATTTTGCGTCTTTAGCATTGCATGTAATTTAAATTTCAATCTTTGATCCAATCCTTCACTTCCACTTCTCTAATCCTTTCCTATTCCCCCACTACGAATAAAAATTTCAGTTTCAGGTAACATCCAGACACGATAACCATCGTGGAAACGCTCAAGAACAGCCATATCTGTAGCACCAGACTCCACACGCGCTCACAAACAAACTTAGACAAAAATACTTAAGATTACGATGATTATCTTAATCTTAAAATTGTTAAGATAAAGACATAACACCTCTGGTCCTCATTAGTTGCATTGTCAGAGGTGTTGGTGCCGCCAGCGTTGGTTTCTCTTACAACGCTTGCAGCTGTCGCGGTGTCTGCGTTGATACGTGGCGTCGCGGCCGCGGAGGCTGAGTCGTTTTCACTTTGGTTCGCTGGCGATCTTGAAGACATAATGTAAAGAATTCCTATAATGAGCCTATAAACAGCAACAAGTTTGGACAATTCCATCTTCAAGCATGACAATAATGTTACATTTTGTTTGTACAATAGTCTGTGCAGTGCTAGGCAATTATTTTCTATTTAGGTTGCCTTTATGCAATTGCGAATTAAAAGCTTTCAATATTGGCCAGAACTAATCATTTTTAATTTAAACTGAACTTGAAAGAATTTCACTTTAAAGCTCTACCATGTTTATAATAAAGAAATTAAATGAATATTTTTTAGTAAATTCATACTATATGTAATAGAAAAATTTTGTAATCAAGAAATATTTACTCTGATGTTGATCTCATCGACCTTTATAACAGGTATACCCTTCATAGGTGGACTGCAGCAAGATAGCACGATTGAGAGCAATAAAAAATAAAAACATTTAGTAGGAAATTGAAAAGTAAGCCATAAATATTCTTAATCACTTTGTTCATCACACAGAAAGAATTTATTACCTGAGGTCAGCGATGTCACTAAATACTTTTCTATTTTTCTTTGGTGTTCCAGGATTACTCCTGATTGCAGACTGCAGAATTTTTTGGATGTCACTTTGTGGCGATGCCACTTTATCTGTTGGTACTTTAGCTTCGCTCTCTTCTTGCGTGGAATCTTTCAAAGCCGAGCCAATAGTTGGAAGTCGAACTGAAGGATTGATACTGCTTACAGATGGATTAGGATTCTGGCCATCTGGATTCAGCATGGATGCAGACGATGGATTCAGCGTGGATGCAGACGATGGATTCAGCGCGGATGCAGACGATGGATTCAGCGTGGATGAACTCGATGTGGAAGGAGATGGGACGAGGGTGTTACGTCTCGGTGAATCTGGAGGACTGCTTTGTAAATCCAGCGATGAAACGATATATGGAAGAATGGAATCCAGCAACCCTTGCTGCAATACAATAACAGAATTTCATTAAATAATCGGTTAAAGAACTCGTCGTAGTTTTTACATTGCATTAAAAATTTATGTAAACTCATTCAATGAGGTTTAATAACTGTTAAAATTTGTTGTTATTAACTAACTGAAAGCATGTTTTTAGATTCACCAAGAGATTGCGTTGTTCGTATACCTATATTGCTATATAGGATAATGTTCATATGATACCCTGAACGGTTTTAACGCCAAGCCAAAAAATTAGCAATTAAAATTTTATCATGCTGTTTATACTTTAACATATTTTTCACCTACATCAAAAATCCACTGAAGCTGACTTAAGGCTTGATTAGGATTCTTGACAGCCGGATTATCGAGCAGCTTCGTCCAGATGTCGGCTGTACTTTGGGCCGCGAGGTTGGGGCCTCCTTTCGGCCCCGACAAGCTCGGGGGGGCTTTGTGCTGGGCGCTTGGCCCCAACTTAAATACACGTATCGACTATTTATATTTTCAAATATAAAGCAGGTGTGAAATATTTCTAATAAAAATGGTTTACACATACAATGTTCTCCCCCTGCAATTATTGAGCATGGAAGTATACATTTTTCTAGTATAAATAGTTCACATGTACAATTTTTTCTCGTATATTGAAAATAATTTACAAAATCCACGATTTATAATTACAAATAATGGGAAAAACGAAATATCTATGAATAATAACGAACAATAATAAAGAACAACCATCTAAACAATAATAAAAGTACGTCATTTTGAATTTCGCATTAATTTCTTGGTCGGTCTACTAAACAAATTACGTTATTTACCACATCAAATTTAAAGAGAAACATTCTATTCTATCTTAATTCAAGACATTTGTTAAATAAACTTCATTTTCTTTGATATTTCACTTACCTGCCGTGAAGCATGTCTGGCCGCTACATGCAGCCGCGCCGCTGACAGCAGCAAATGCAACACATGCGACGGCCCGATGTCGGCCGGTCTGCCCACTCCATTCCATGAGCTCATTACCAGAAAAATTTTCTCTCGAAAGATCTTAGTCCAATTATAGTCTTTTATATTAAAAAATCAAAATTTTCTCTCGAAAGATCTTAATCCAATTATAGTCTTTTATATTTAAAAAAATCTCTGAGAAATCGTGATATTAGTTCTTAAAGAGATGGAAGGCTCTCAAGTAAATTCTACATATAGCCCCATTAAGGTAAAACCTTGACGTGTGGAGCGCAATGGAATGAATTATAAGAAAAAAACTGGTATTCAGAATTAATGTTCTTTGTAAGGCATACCCAGTTATTGACTGCACATTGGTTCTCATTTCTTAATCTTTGAACAATGGTTTTTGTCTATTTTCATTAGAAGAAGATTATGCGGTTCCACCAAAGATCTGCTCAGACAATAATAAAAAATGCATATCCATCGTGTAAAGATTTAGGATATTTGTATTAATTATTTCAATTGGAAGTTATATTACACAAGCACGAAAGTCTTTTGCCATAAAATTATAAGTTACAAAGAACTTGGCATCTATCTTAAGCCCATACGACTATAAAGGATTCTTGCCTAGGTATTGGCTGTGAGACCCATTTTAGATGATTAATTCGGGGGGAGTGAAAGGTATGCACTATTTAATTAATTTTAAATATGATAATAGAACTATAATTCTGTGACCGAAAATTTTTGTAGTTTGAAAAATCATCAGAAAGATATTCATAGGCAATAAAGAACGGTTGAGTGTACGCGTATGTGCCAAGTTTTATTCAATTGAAGGAATATAATCAACATTTAACTATTATTTTAAAAAATTGAATACACCGCGGCAACTTGCAGAAATTAGACGGGATTAAGACAAGCTTTTTGGCAACACAAATCAAATTTTTTCATCATCTAATACATCGCGCATTTAAATGTATAAATTTAGTGTAAGGAAGTTGTTTATGGGTTACCTGGTGAACTCATAGGTATTATACTAATTGTTGGCAAATATATAGCTAATGGATGGCATACAGTACATATTAGTACATATTCCATTAAATTCTTACATTGAAGCTATTTAGTTCTTCAACAAACTATCATCTTAAGTCAGTTCTCGAGTTTCATTTAATTCAGTGATCCGCACTTCTGGTGTTGTCATTATTGAATAGCGTGTAAAATACTATAATTATATCAGATACTCGTCATTAAAATATTCCACGTCATACGTAAAACTTTGTTGTAACAATGACTGTTCCACGGTAGGGAACTGGTGCCTGCATCACACAGCATCACTGAGATAAGCCAGTATCGTATCCTGATTAGGCACACAACACAGAAGTCTCGGTTGTCATGGTAACGCATGCCTCGAGTCTCCGTTGCCATGGCAACGAACAGTTCCGCTCAACTAGCCATTATAAAGGACAATAATTATTCTACAGATTATATATGTAATCGGAAATATTGATTAGAAAGGAAATAATTGAAAGAATTCATTAGTATGAGCCCTGAAAATGTTACTTACATAAATGGTATAATTATTTTTTGTAGAATATGTATAAGATTTTTCGTAGGTGTAGATAATCTGGATTCAGGCTTAGTATTAAAAAAGTGAGTTACGTACACACGTGAGGCAAGTGAGTTACGTACACGAGTGAGGCAAGTGAGTTACGTACACAACTGAGGCAAGTGGGTTACGTACACGAGTGAGGCAAGTGAGTTACGTACACGAGTGAGGCAAGTGAGTTACGTACGCGAGTGAGGCAGGGGGTGTTGGGCGGGAGCATTTCAGCATGCCTTCAACTTCAATCATGGTAATGGGTTCGTTATAAGGCTGAGGATCATTTGATGAAAAATCCAGGGGGCAGGCCTCCATTCTGTCGCGATGGCGGCGAAATGCTGGCGTATGACGTTCCCGGCTACTCACTGAAGCAAAGTGGTCTGCGAGGAGTTCAGCACAAGCGCGGGGTTCAGTGACGGGTTCTCCATTGTACATAAGAAACGGGGATGGTTGTGTGCTGTAGCGCCCAGTCATCTTCTTGATTCTGTTCCACACTTTCGATGGGGGCGTGTCCGCATTAACTCCCGACACATATCGCCGCCATGACTCAGAGCGGGCGTCTTTCTTTACCCTCCGCGCCACCGCCCTAGCTCGGCTGTATGCGATTTTGTCGGCAACCAGGCCGGATCGCTGAAAGCGGCGAAGTGCTCGCTTTCTTTCTAGATTCGCCTGCGTGCATGCGGGCGTCCACCATGGGTTTGGCCGGTTTCGGGTGCCTTGCGTTTTGGGTATCGCGCAGTTAGCTGCTGCTCGAATCAGGGATGTTAGCTTTTCGATCATCTGGTCAATGGGAAGGTTGCAGATTTGGTTGTTGTCAGAGGGGACCTGTGTGAGCCGTCGGAAGACCTCCCAGTCAGCTTTGTCGTACAGGTACCTCGGAGTTCGATGCACAGGAGGGCATGGAAGTATATCAATGATGATCGGGAAATGGTCACTACCATGTAGATCATCCATAACTCGCCAGCCTAGATCCAGCACGATATCGGGTGAGCAGAGGGATAAGTCCAGAACCGACGATTCCCCCGACTGGGAGCAGAATCTCGTCCCGGCTCCTGTATTGAGGAGGCAGAGGTCAGCCTCTATCAAGAACTGCTCTACGACCTCTCCATGTTGGTTATAAGTTGTGTCACCCCATAGTGGGTTTCTGGCGTTGAAATCTCCGATGATTAGATATGGAGGCGGAAGTTGGCGGCTAAGCTGTACTAGGTCATAAACAAAAAGGGGTAATCTGGGGGGAATATAAATATTACAGATTGTAACGAGTCTGTGGAGCTGGATGCGTATCGCGACTGCTTGGAGTGGAGTTTGGATGGCTATGCGCTGAGAAGCTCGGTTGTTGCTAATGAAACACATCAGNGGGGGGGGGGGGGGGGGGGGGGAGTTACGTACACAAGTGACGCAAGTGAGTTACGTACACAACTGAGGCAAGTGGGCAAGTGAGTTACGTACACGAGTGAGACATGCTTGATCATATTAAATTCCTAAGCCATGTGGCAAAACTGAGATTTAATATAAATAACTATGTTCTTGAACTACACAAATTTACTTACCAAACCGATCTAACAACACATTAGTGCTAATAGGTAATTAGTGTTGATAGGTTCTCGCTAGGAATAAGATTTACCAATATTATGAAAACGATTGGAGGAAAATGCACAATAAAGTTCTAACGCTGTACGTTGCATCGATGTTTGAAGGAATGAATTAGGCATTGAAGAGAATGTAATACATTTGGTGTGAAGATTTTATTGAAAAATCTTAATATAAATTCTACACATTGTGAAAAAAATTATGATGACTATGGTTCAATTTTTGAAATTGCTAAATTTACTTGAAAATCGTGTAAATCTTGCACTTTATAAAATTATTTACTAAATGTGTAAATCGCTATTTAACTTGATCGGTAATTAGGTTAAGTATAGTAAGATTATTATTTGCACAATATAAACAGCTATAAAGCAAAGTAGGTTTTATTCACAACGCGAGCGTAACAATTCAAGCATTAATGTTAAGTATAAAAATTTACATTAAACGGGACTTAGAATTCTCAGCAAACTTAAACATTCAATTTACATAAAATTTGATCTGCACGAAGACGAATACCTAGGATTTTCTGGCCTAACAAATACATATAATGGCGGATTTCATCATCCACAGCAATTTTTTATAACATTC
The DNA here is from genome assembly GCF_000764305.2 of Hyalella azteca. Taxonomy (NCBI): domain Eukaryota; kingdom Metazoa; phylum Arthropoda; class Malacostraca; order Amphipoda; family Hyalellidae; genus Hyalella; species Hyalella azteca. The sequence continues at coordinate 9,685 of NW_025946280.1, read as the reverse complement.
ATCTTACTAAATAAGAATTTACTATCAAACAATTCTTCTCGAATATAAATAATTTTCCGCAGCTGATTAGTTGATAGCGGATCTCATTCTATTATAAATCTAATAACTGTTGCCGAAGCCCGCGCATCGACCAATTCCGACATGCGAACATAAAATCTAACAGCGCGAATACAGAAGAAATATGAAAATATTTCTCTGGAGCCTTCAAGTTCTGCGGCGGACTATTCACACATCGTATTTCAGTTGTTTCGTTTTTTTACAAGTAAGGTTAAAAAATCTCTTATGTTAATCATTCGACAAGTTACGTTAAGTTACGCAAGCTTAAGTTAATCACAGCAACAAGCTTCATTGTATGGCCAATAGAATTAATATAGAAACTATTTTTTCAATAGGTATTTCCAACCGACGGTAAGACAAAATTATCTCTTCTCCATTGAAACAATCACGGATCCAGAATATATGATGAAAATTTCTTTAAACAAATAAATAATGCACCGCTACATGAATACTAGGGCTGAAAATCACGCGTTTCATTTATTTTAAGGCGTTTACCGTATTTTGATGAGTCATGATGATCACGTAATAAATAAAGTTTAAGTGAACTGAGAACACTTCAAATAAATACGCAGCACGCATAGACAAAAATTACTTCAACAACAAGAAGTAATATTGATGAAATTATTTATTTGTGCACCTTAAATTTCGCGATCATTGTGCGTGGTTATAAATAAAGTTGTAGCTGCGTATCAGAAATTATCCCCTTCTTATTAGCCTCTCTAAGGGCCTGATAATACGGCGTGAAGCTGACGTAGCTGACGATGCGGCCGTCCTCGTCAAGCTGCAGGGGGTTCAGGCTTGGTCTTTGCACGTCGGAGCTCTCGGTGGAGGACGTGTGGAAAATAGAAGCGTTCGATGACGAGTGCAGAGACGTTTGCTGCGACGTGCATACGTCACTCACCGTCTCCCCGCCGCCTTCCTGCATAATTTCAAGACATAGCAGCGTAAGCACACGTAGCGGTCCAAGTACATGTAGCGGTCCAAGTACACGTAGCGGTTTAATTACACGAAGCGGTCTAGGAACACGTAGCTGTCTAAGTATATGTAGCAGTCTAGGAACATTATTTTTATTTAAAAATGAAATGACGTAGTATCTTGTTACAAAATTAGAATATTTTTCAGAATATTCAGTACTTTAAGGCTTGTCATCATATCATAATAGAGAGCACTTCAATAGACCAAATAATAAAAATGGCTTATTCATATAAGATATACATGAATCAATGATTTTACATCAAGTATCTTCTCTTGTATTTTCCCGCAAGTACAAGCTTAAATAATCCTGAAGACCACATCCTAACGACTATTAAATATTCTGATGGAACTGCATACATTTGCATTTAAAACAAAAGTACAAAAATCAAAATCGCTGTCAGGCAGACGGACGATCTGACAACTAAATTTAGATTAATCACTAACACGACATTTATGCATTATTCTTTCAAGTTTTTAGACTATTTCAAAAGACATCGTGAACCATACCGCTCAGTGAACTTTCTGTTATCATCCAAAACAAATTCAGTTATGGCCTAACAAAAATGCTGTTAAGGGTGAAAATAAATACACTATACGATTCTGTTAGCAGCCAAAACAAATTTTGTATTTGTTCAAAAAAGGCTGTTAAAATTATGACTATAAATGCTAGTCAAGATTATGAATGCTAGTCAAAACTATGAATGCTAGTCAAGACTATGCACGCTAGTCAAGACTATGCACGCTAGTCAAGACTATGCACGCTAGTCAAGACTATGCACGCTAGTCAAGACTCTGCACGCTAGTCAAGACTATGTACAAGACCTCTTCTGAAGACCCGGCGTCTCGGCTTTCAGCAAGGGGCGGCTCGAGGGCACACGAGGGACCAGGCGCTAGCGCTCCTGCAGGGCTGCGGCTACCGCTGCACGGCCCGCGCAGTCTGCACGCATCATTATAACTTTACTTTACATGCGCATACATAAACAAAAAAATTATTAAAACCAACAATTTGTTTAAATTTATGTTTTATAACAAAATTAATTAAGTTCATGGTTGGTGAAATGGTGGAACATTACCCCAGACATGTTCCAGTGAAAGATAATTGAATGAGGATGGATGCCTTATAAGATTTAATCCAATGGCATCTGATGGCTATGGCCGTCCTGGCAAAAAACATAATCTCATGGCTTAAGAAACAGTGAAACATTAACCCATTCCAAGTGGACAATTGCAGTTTTAAAATAGTTTTTACTGGATACCGGCAAAAAAATTAATCTCATTGCTAAAAAAACAGTGGAACATTAACCCATGCCAAGTGGACAATTGCAGTTTTAGAGAAGTTTTCACCTGAAGGAGAAGTTCCTGATGACAAGTGTGATGTCGTCACGTCCTGAGAAGTTGTTCTGCTGCGTGAGGTACCTGTCGTGATGCAGCCGCACCACTTTATCCACTACCGTCTGAGCCACACTTGTGATCGTCGCCTGCTCCACGAACTGATCACCAATGTACAGAAGATCTTCTATTAAAACTTATGTAGCTGCCGAAGTACACGTAGCGGCCTAAGTACACGTAGCGACCTAAGTACACGTAGCGGCCATATACACGAAACGGTCTAAGGACACGTTGCAGCCTGAGTACAGATAGCGGCCTAAGTACACATACCGGCAGATTTCTCGTCTGTGATAAGTTGGTAGTTTGAAGCGCCGTAAAACGAACTCGTAACAATTTTTGATAGCGGGGCCCCAGAAAGTTAATAACTCGGGGAAGTAACTTGGAACAGAGATTAAATGTTATATCAGAGAAAACTTGAAGTTAAAAAACGTGTATTAGCTCGACTTTCAAGTGGATAGCGTGAAAAAGCGACACAAATTTACAAATCAGGTTCTGACACACGCATGTCAAATGGAGAAAATACAAATAAAAAATTAGTGATTTTTATAAATTCCACAATTGAGAATAAAAAAAGTGAACGTCAAGATAAAAAAACTATACAAGTCTACAGAGAGTCAACTATCATATATGATATTGTACATAGCAGATTTATTGATAAATAGTTATATAAAGAAGAATAGTTATAAATAAATATTATATGCAATAGATTTATATACAATTACTCTACATAAAGAAATAAAGATACCTGCTCAACAACCATCTGCGCGATCTCCTTGTTGACTTGTTGGGAGCCTGTCGCTTCTTGATAGCTCTTGTACAGGCCATCGCTCATCAACAATAAGAAGCTAAAATAAATAAATAAAGCAGAATTTTTAATTAATCATTTTTCGATGGTTTCTGCAAGGAATTTACGTTAGCTGCTGTTTGGATAATAAATTTATTCAATATAAAAATGCACAAAGAAATACATATTCAAAAAGAAGCAACAATAATAACCCTCATTGCAAAATTATTCATGCTAAGCTAATTTTCTCACAATTCCACCAAGTCTCGATAAAATAATAGATGAAAATTATATTGTAAGTTGAAAATATTGATATAAAGCAGATACACACATAATTGAACTTGGCTCAATGTATTGATCCAACAAGAGCAAAGCATCAAGAACCGGCAACAGATTTCTCCAGCACCGAGCAAACTTCCATCTTATCGAATTCTGCAGCCATTCAATATGAACAATTCGTTGTTGCAGAGTAGGCAGTTTTCAATATTATCAATAATCAATTTTAAATGTAAGCATAGAAAGGCATGGAGTAGGCAGTTTTCAATATTATCAATAATCAATTTTCAATGTAAGCATAGAAAGACATGGTAGATATTCACACCTGCACGAGTCGTCGATCGGAACAACGTCGATGTGAGGCACCGAAATGACAGGTTCAGCGGACGCAGGACTGAGTATATCGAATTCCTTGTAGCCGCCCTTTAGGAAATAGTTGCCGATGCACCGCGTGATCTCATGGTTGCCTAGTCGAACGCCTGTTATCATAATGTTCTACATATTAGTGCGATGAAATTATACTTCTATAGGCATATACGTAATATATATTATTTCATTACATTTCTTCGAGGCTCCTCAAGAACTCACAACATTAAATACAGCCCAGAAATGTTTAATATTGTTAGCTGGCTATTGCACTTCTCCAAGACTTCATTATAGACCAAGCAGCAGGCACCCCACCTTCACTTCCACCAGCCAGCAGGCACCCCACCTTCACTTCCACCAGCCAGCAGGCACCCCACCTTCACTTCCACCAGCCAGCAGGCACCCCACCTTCACTTCTACCAGCCAGCAGGCACCCCACCTTCACTTCCACCAGCCAGAAGGCACCCCACCTTCTATCTTATGTTTGTGCAGGCCGAGAGCAGCAAGTCTCTGTAGCTCCTCGTGGCTGCTGGTCGTGTGGTCGCGGCTCAGCTGCTTCACCTTAAGAACGCCGCACCTGCACAGCGGGTGCAAGGCAGTACAATCAGGACGACAGTTTTCACAGTTTTTAGCGCATTTTCTCATTTATGGAAAAAATTCACTATTGTGCTTGCCATGTCCGTCTGTCTGTCCGTCCGTCCGTGACCTCAAGTTTTCGTCGACGAGAAAATGCGCTCTCTGTCGCAGTGAGTACTGAGTTATATTTTTTTGCGCTAAGAACGTATTATTCCATGTCTCAGGGACAACATCCATGTCAACCAAACACTCTACATGGAAAAAAGGTTACATCCAATTTAAAAGCAAGAGAAGATCATTAGCTCTTAAAACGATTCAGAATATAGAGGGTGATTCACTGAAACTTCCTGTTTTGTATTTCGAGCCAAGCAGGCGGATATTTTAGTAAAATGACGGGGGGGGGGGAGCTTTTCACATGTTTTGTGTCCCGCCTAGTCAGTTGCAACTATGCATTGGACAAGTGGACAGCGTGCGTTTGCAGTCGAGGCCTACTTACTTTTCTAATGGCCGTTCCATTATTGCTACTCAACAAGCATTCCATACTTAGTTCCGTATTCGCCCTTCAGGTTAGGTTCCTGATCGGAAATAGATTCTTACGTGTTTTTTTATGGGGGGCATCACACCAGTCAAGCCATCGACAACATACCTACCCGTCAATATGCTTCAGCGAGTTGAATGGAACTTAAAAAATCGAATAACTGAATGCATGGACAATGGGGCCATCAATGGGGCGGTGCTTTGGGATGGCGGGGATTCAGGATGGCGGTGCGTTGGGATGGCGGCGATTCAGGATGGCGGTGCGTTGGGATGGCGGCGATTCAGGATGGCGGTGCGTTGGGATGGCGGTGCGTTGGGATGGCGGTGAGTTGGGATGGCGGCGATTCAGGATGGCGGTGCGTTGGTGGATGGCGGGGATTCGGGATGGCGGGGATTCAGGATGGCGGGGATTCGGGATGGCGGGGATTCAGGATGGCGGGGATTCAGGATGGCGGGGATTCGCGAGGGAATTTACCAACCTATCAGTGATACCGTACCACAGTAATTTGCCTAAAATATCCCTAAATAGAAAAAAATTAAATGAAAATGCCCAGCAATATCTTAATATATACAAACTTGTCTTTTTTGCAGAGCAATGCCCTTGAGTCGCCCAGGTTTCCCACGTACAACACCCCTGCGTGTATAAGAGCAACAACAGCTGTGGTCCCACACCGAATTTGCTTCTCCAGTTCCTATGAGAGAAGGCATTGCATGAATCAATTATCACATGCCTATTCAGGTAATATATTATGTTCCCAAGTGCAAGATAACGATTCAAACTCTTTCTACACCATATATAGGTAGTTGAATCACCCTTAAAACAGATAATTAGCAGTCATTTATACACATTATGCAATAGTGCACTACATATGTTGATGTTAGAGCAATTTATTACAAAGTATCATGCCTCAAGGTGAACCTCCTATAAAAATGTCATTTTCTCATTTAGTATATCGTATACATAGATTACTAACTTGAAGTCGGTCCAGGGTTTCAGGGAACTTCCTGGCTGCTTCAACTTGGGGCATGTCTTCAGGAATTTTGTCCAAGAGTTGTGTGCGTTCAGCAATGCAGTGGTCAATGGACTCTAAAAATGCTTCCTCAACAGCATGAAAAGCTGTGGCAAAAACTTCTCTTACTTTTTCTCTGCTGCTTTTAGGAGTAATTTGTTCAAAGCTCAATTCAGCTGGAAGCCGCTACAAATTTGAAACAAAAATTCACTTTAGATTTTAAAAATGCAGCTCAAGCACCTAAAAAATTGTGAATTAAATATTTTAAACTACAATGGACATCGCCTTACTCAATGTTTCCATGAACTATGGTATTGTTGAAAATTATATTTATTATAGACATATATTATATTATAGACATATATTATAGACATTGCACTGATAATATAATTTAAAATAATTATACAATAACCAAATTATATATACATAAAATAACATTATGTAGCAAACCTTAAGGAAGATGTCATTATTTACATTTTTCTGTGTTGAATGACACTAATGATTGATCATTTTTTCATTATTACCTGTGATGCAAAATATGCAGCTTTAGCACCATCATGCCCATCAAAGACAGCATACAGATAAGTCTGGTTCTCTCTATCTAAGCAGAAGTGGATACTGCGATCCTCATACTCATGCGCTGAACAAGGGGTACCATCTTCACGATACATCTGATTTGCTGACATGCCCACTCCTGCACAATATACAAATATGTAAGACATTGATAGAATATGATAGACCAATATTTTATTATAATCAAATAGGAAGCCTTTAATGATGCTAAGATTATGGTAATTGGTATGGAAAATTGGTTTACAGTTAAAAAATAAGTGGTATTGATGCTCAACATTTTTATTAGTAGGTACATACTTCTAAAGTTAAACTTGTCTCAACTCTCAGTAACCAATTTATAGTGTACATATTTCCAAATTTAAACCTGGATTAACAACCAAACAGAACTACAGGCATCAGGCATGACATACTGATCTACGATGATTGCTATAGCTACTATGGATCTTGGATCTTTTCATTGTTTGTACATAGGATTGTGGCCCCTTACTAGAGCTCTTCTAAACCGAAGATATTTGAGCTCATGAGATACCCTCTACGCTATACACCTCTACCTTTAGTCTTCATCATCAATGAGACATATCTTACCAGTTGCCACTCAGCAAAGCAGCTAATGTACTCAACTTGTCAATGTAACCATATAATTATGGTCAGTGAAAAATTTCATTTCAATCATGCTAGATTTTATAGTAGCAAAGTAAGCAAACCAGACATTTTTTTAGAAACAGTAAATTTTCAATTTCCATATCTACTCCACTGTGCAGAGAGTGGATGAATATTGCAAGATCTTTGGCGACGCTTCAGTAGCCAAATTTTTGCCTTCAGAAGATCTTGCCGACACATTTAGATTGAAATTCTTGCATTTAATACATTTCTCAGACTTCGGCCAACTATTTAGAAAAAAAAGTAAGGTTTCCGGTACGTTGGATGGATTACGATGCAGCGAAGCTTGTCCGGAAATCAGTTGCGATGAGTTCCTGCAAAAAAAGTAAACAACGTTTTTTTCGATTGCATAGTTTCGGTCACATTAGAGCGGTCAGACTGCTTTATTACATGTTCAGTTGACACTTGCTGTACAATCAGACTGTTTTTAGGGTAAAATTAGTTATTTGGGGTAACACGTGCATGCAACCTTGTAAATAAGTTCGTGGCTTGTAAATAGTTCGTCATTACTCAGCGTAAATGGGTTTTCATTAAAAATTACCCAGCAATGCATCTTTAAAATGGCCGGTGACGCTTTGGGCTTAAAAATCCATATATTGGCAATGCTGCATCCACCCTCTGCATAGTGGTATCTACCAGGTACTCAAGATTCAATCCAATATCTTATATACCGGTATGATAATGCTGATATAGATGATACTTTACTGGTCTCTATTTAGGACTCAAAAATGAACTTGAAATAGAAGAAGAGTTCAGATTCTCTGCTATGCCTAGTCTGGAAAAGTCCTATTTTTGTCTGAAATATCGCAGCTCTAATATCATATAATTTCAGTAGGTATGAAATCTCGCGGCTCGAATGTCATAAATTTTTGTTTGATTAAAAAATCGCGGTTTGCACTTTGCAAACATGTCATTTCATAAAATTTTCAACTTCCGCAATCCGCATTGCTTTACTGTTTCCGCCAAAAATATCTTGCAGAAAAAACATAAACATCGTAATGTAAACAAATCAACAAAACGTTTGTTGAAGATCGCGCATAGTTGCGGTCATGTCAAAGCAGTCAGACTGTATATTAACACGTGCTGAACTTACAGTAGAGACAAATTTTATTGTTGTCGTTTGACTGTTTAAGGGTAAAATTAGAGATTTGGGGTAACACGTGCATAAACTTTGTAAATAAATTTGCATTCGAACCTCGTAAATGGCTTTTCATGGCCGAGATATGGAATTCACGGCTCGGTGAAAACCGTGAAATAGAATCACGGCTCGTAGAAATGGAATCACGGCTGGCAAATCCATAAAACCACGGCTCGAAAAATTCAGTCGCGGCTCGCCAAGTAGATATATTCCATACTAGTGCTATGCCACTATGGCCTAGAAAATTATAGGCCTATCTCAGTTTTATTAACAAAATAGGTTATTTCTATTAAAGGCCAGCAAGGCAGCAACACAAGAGCTATAGCTGCATAGCAACACAAGTTAGGCTAGGCAGGCTAATAGCATTGAACTGATTGAAGTGATGGATGATAAATGAATCATTTCCCATATATTTGTTTCTAAAAATGCACAATTAAGCCATGAGATTTCAAAATCATAGAGGCAAACAAGATAGTTTTTTTGTTTACCTTCAATTAATTACTCCCATAGCAAGCCAGGTAGCCATAGGAAATTAGGAATGATAGGTTAAGGTTAGTGAACAAAAATTTGAAGTGTATCAGCCAATTTGAACTGAACTGAGTAAAAAATTCCTTGTTTGCCATTAGGTTTCAAATTCATTGGAAATATGCAAATATAGAGGCAAAAAAATGTTGTAATTACTTCAACTAGTTCAAGAGTTTTCCAATCTTAAATGATTTATTAAATCAGATGAGAAAACTTCACTCAACTTATGGTCAATAAAGTTTAATGTTAAAACGAACTCAAAATCTCAAATATACAAAACATATTAAGACTACAATTTTTAAACTGGTCAAGAATAAAATATCAATCACATTATTACCTGAGAGCGGACAGATAGGTAAGCCATCAGTCCATATGTCGTTGTTGGCATAGCCACTTATTCCAAAATCTAAGCGCGCAGGTCTGACCGGAGATGGCATAGTTCTTCAATATAAAATACGGGGTTTTCCAGCAGGCTGTAATGTCCTTAGCAAAAGCTTTTTAGTCTGCATAACCCACAGGCCACAACATCAGACAAACCATACGAAACGTAATTACGGCTCAACCTACTATTGCCAATTTGCTTTCTTTCGAGTCTTGGTGGTGGTTACGGGTTGAAGGTGAGGAAGTAGACACGTTGACCACTTCTTTCACCTGGACTCATCAATGATTAATTATTTCAAGTTTCACCATCTCTGGCCTCATTTCACTCTCACAGGTGACCATCTTCAGATTGTTGACAGTTTTCACAATGAGAAGTGGCAATTGGCAGTTTCTTATTTAATGAGTTACAATTCACTTGCTATAAGGTAGCTAGACGAC
>NW_025946279.1:0-580 GCF_000764305.2 Hyalella azteca | reverse complement strand
TGTAATGTTGATTATTGTAGCTTTTCAATATAGTGGCAAGTAGTTTTAATTTATGGGTGATTATGTAGAACAATTCTCGGGGCTATAGGACCAAGTTTTTCTGTAGGAACTAATAACATTTAAATCAAGCTGCATGGCCATCGTTAGACTGATAACCATTTTAACATTTTCTTTAACCTTTTCACATATTACCTTTTCTTATGAAGAGGTCGATACCAAATTTACGTCTAAATTAAGTCGAAGATATCATAAAAGTAATAATTTTTATTTATTTCAATCGTGGAGTATTGAAACTTTATTCGCCCATTTTTGAAACTTCAAATTACTGATGAATCGATATAGGAAATGTAGTAAAGTTTAAGCAGATGCGTGTTTGCATTTTCAAGAAAAAATAATTAGACGAATATGATGCAGTAAATTATAAATATAAATTAGTAAATTAGACGAATATGATGCAGTGTAAAGAATTGTAATGCAAATGAGATAATTTCAAAGCAAATGGGATAATTTTGATGCAAATATGGGAATTTTGATGCAAATATGGGAATTTCAAAGCAAATGGGATAATTTTGATGCAAAT
>NW_025946278.1:0-719 GCF_000764305.2 Hyalella azteca | reverse complement strand
TCAGGGGTTCTGATGGATGCAAGGGCTCAATGGGTTCTGAGGTTCTCAAAGAGTTCAGGGGTTCTGACGGATGTAGGGGCTCAAGGGGTTCTGAGATTCTCTAAGGGTTCAGGGGTTTTGACGGATGTAGGGGCTCAAGGGGTTCTGAGGTTCTCTAAGAGTTCAGGGGTTCTGATGGATGTAGGGGCTCAAGGGGTTCTGAGGTTCTCTTAAGAGTTCAGGGGTTCTGACGGATGTTGGGGCTCAAGGGGTCTGAGGTTCTCAAAGGGTTCAGGGGTTGATGGATGCAGGGGCTCAAGGGGTCTAAGGTTCTCAAAGGGTTGGGGTTCTGACGGATGTAGGGGCTCAAGGGGTTCTGAGGTTCTCAAAGGGTTCAGGGGTTCCAATTGATGCAACAGCTCAAGGGGTCTGAGGTTCTCAGGGGCTCAAGGGGTTCCGAGGTTCTCAAAGGGTTCAAGGGTTCTGATGGATGTAAAAGCTCAAGGGGTCTGAGGTTCTCAAAGGGTTCAGGGGTTCTGATGGATGCAGGGGCTCAAGGGTTCTGATGGATGCAGGGGCTCCAATGGATGCAGGGGCTCTGATGGATGCATGGGCTCAAGGGTTCAGGGGTTCTGATGGATGCAGGGGCTCAAGGGTTCAGGGGTTCTGATGGATGCAGGGGCTCTGATGGATGCATGGGCTCAAGGGTTCAGGGGTTCTGATGGATGCAGGGGCTCCAG
>NW_025946277.1:0-3137 GCF_000764305.2 Hyalella azteca | reverse complement strand
GACAGCCATGTACCACACCGACAGCCATGTCCCACAGCGACAGCCATGTCCCATACCGATAGCCATGTCCCAAGCATGCAGTGGTCCCAATAGAAAGCCAATTGCACGTAGCGTTATATGCATCATCTCGCTGTTCGAAAAACAGTCTATTCTTCCAACGGCAAGATATGGCACTCTAGCTGCTTAGTTTTGGATGGCACCCTGGTTGCCTACCTAGTTTTGGATGGCACCCTGGTTGCCTACCTAGTGTGGGATGGCACCAAAGCTGTCTAGTAATTAATAATAACCGCGTTATCGGAGGCCACACACTGATCTGTGGTAGGAATCAGACACTAGATTACCATGGCCACCTTGGTAAACATATCTTTTGTGTTTCTAATTTCATTCGCATGGTCAGGGCCGCCAAATAACCAATTATTATTATTATTAATTACTATTTCTTCATTGATTTTAGGAGGTGGGTTAAACTTTCAAGTGTATCCTCTGAGACCCTACAATTGGCTGAAACCTAATTTATATTATATTATATTATATTATATTATATTATATTTTATTATATTATGTTATATTATATTATATTATATTATATTGATTTTTCATTAAATTACCATGATTTAATCACCGTTTTACGAAAAAATATAGTTATAAACCTTGCCGACGAACTAGTCCGAGTTCCCACATTTGCCAATATGTTTTTTTTCTTAATGAAGGCCAGGGTGGGAAGAACGTGGGCGTCACGAAGAACTCTCCGTTTTTACCGGCCACACTCCGCGGATGCCCGCGAAAATATTCCACTTCCGAGAATCACGAGGCAGAAAACCAAAATTTCTGGAGCTTGTCGGCTTCGTTCCCTTGGGAACACAATTTCCTGATCGAAGTTCGTAAAATAATTGAAGTTTTTAGGTTCAAAAGACGCAATAAAAATTATGCAGGAATTTAGCTGGAGTGTTTGTAGCATGAAATGGAAATTTTCAGCAGATTTAGAGGTAGAAATGTTATGTGAGTACAATGAAGTAGTGGTTGTAGAGAGCGGGTTTATAGAGGCAAACTAAGTAATAAATTGTGTAGGTTATTATATGTAATCAGAAATTATTTGAGTCCCATGAGATGTTATGGTCAAAATAACGCGGCAAAACATCTTGATTTAGGCAGCGTTGAGCAGAACTATTATTAAGGGAAACTAAAGAAATAATTCTTGATGAGGAAAATTATGACGAGTACACAATTGAAAAATAAGTTCAAGTACCAAAAATTGTGTCATACGACGGAACCACGAGCATATTAGTATTATATTAGTACAATCAAGTGCTCATATTAGTACGCGTTTTAGTTTGACGAGTGACAATGTAACTAGAAGTTATCTGATTATTTTTTAGGCCCTGTTATGATTGATCATTGTCGCCAGACCACAGAAAAACAATGAATATTTTTTTTTTGTTGGGAGAGGGGACCATTGAATACAAATGATTGAACAAATGATTGGGCATATTGCGCAATTTTCTTGATTAGAAATTTACGTTCTAGTAGATGCGCACAAATTGAAAGAAGAAGATTTTATTCCAGGTAATGATATTGTAAGCAATTGTTCATCAACTCTTTCAAACCCAGACATTTGAAAAGTTACTGTTCTCAAAACAACAACAGCCACTGCACGAACATCAGCAACAGTCACTGTTCTCACAACAACAACAACAACAACAACAACAACAGTCACTGTTTTCACAACAACAACAACAACAACAACAACAACAACAACAACAACAACACAACAGTCACTGTTCTCACAACAACAACAGCCACTGCACGAACGTCAGCAACAGTCACTGTTCTCACAACAACAACAACAACCAACAACAACAACAACAACAACAACAACAACAACAACAACAACAACAACAACAACAACAACAACAACAACAACAACAACAACAACAACAACAACAACAACAACAACAACAACAACAACAACAACAACAACAACAACAACAACAACAACAACAACAACAACAACAACAACAACAACAACAACAACAACAACAACAACAACAACAACAACAACAACAACAACAACAACAACAACAACAACAACAACAACAACAACAACAACAACAACAACAACAACAACAACAACAACAACAACAACAACAACAACAACAACAACAACAACAACAACAACAACAACAACAACAACAACAACAACAACAACAACAACAACAACAACAACAACAACAACAACAACAACAACAACAACAACAACAACAACAACAACAACANAGTTACTGTTCTCACAACAACAACAACAGTCATTGTTCTCACAACAACAACAACAGTCATTGTTCTCACAACAACAACAACAAGTCACTGATTTCGTTGGAACAGCGTCGAGTCCCTATATTTGTCATGCGGCAAGTTTAATAAAAAATTCTACTATGACTAATTATGTCGTAAATTCCTAATTGGATTTATCTCGACATTAATTGAACACCCCGTCCTTGCATTAGAGGACAAACTATCGAAAAAATTATTCTTATTTATGCATAAAAACATTACCACCGAACATTAAACACAAATTTCTTTGAAGAGATATAAGTGAAGAACTCTCATCAGGAACTCTCACATATTATGCAAATCCATCGATATATCCTTGTAATTTGGTCAATTCATATTATTACAGTAATATATAAGAGTCTCCGCTCTCTCTCGCGGCCAATCCATCGCCCAGGCCATGACAGTCGCGGATTAGATGACTAATCCATCGTGTAATTGAGTCATGTTCCCGGATTACCCGGTGAAAATTTACAGACGCAGCAGCTTCTGATCTGGATTACCAGAAGCTGGGGCGACTCTAAATTTTGTTAGGGTACCGCCCTTTGTTTTGGTTAAAATTATAGACGAATCTTGGCAGGCCATCCGTGGGACGTCATTAATGACGAACGCGTGATGGTAAACGAGGCTAATGTTGTTAAGATGAGGCTAACGAGGCTGATGTGGTCAGGATGAGGCTAACGAGGCTGATGTGGTCAGGGTGAGGCTAACGTGCCTGATGGGGTCAGAGTGAGGCTAACGAGGCTAATGTGGTCAGGATGAGGCTAACGAGGCTAATGTGGTCAGGATGAGGCTAACGAGGCTGATGTGGT
>NW_025946276.1:0-1374 GCF_000764305.2 Hyalella azteca | reverse complement strand
AAACTAAAAAGATGACCCGGACCTTTCATAAACTCTCTTTCCTCCATTACTCTCATGGAAGTCGAAATATTCCTCTGAGGGATATCATCAATCCTGTTATGTTTTATCGAACACAAGCAATGTTTGTGTTTTGTGTATTTGAGTATTTCTATCACTCAAATTATTCAAGTTCACACAATATTTTTCTGACCAAATAAGATGTGATAGAATTCGTTCACTGGGCGATTCTTAAGAAGAATGCTTTGCGAAATAAATTCTTGACTTCTGGAATAAATAAATAGTTAGGTTATTTTCTAATTATTTATTGAATGACGAAATGAATCTCACTTGACACAATTAATAACAGTTTAATCGAAGAGATGATGTGTCCCATTGACAAATTTTGGTATTTCATTGTTTGTTATTTATTTAATTCCATATCAGTCTGCTTAACTCGCCAGTCCTTTAAAAATGGACCATTAATTAATCCTTTAGAAATGTACCATTGATTAATCCTTTAGAAATGTACCATTAATTAATCATTTATAAATGGACCATTAATTAATCCTTTAGAAATATACCGTAATTTAATCCTTTAGAAATAGACCATTAATTAATTCTGTAGAAATGGACCATTAATTAATCAATTAGAAATGTACCATTAATTAAACCTTTAGAAATGTACCATTAATTAATCCTATAGAAATATACCATAATTTAATCCTTTAGAAATGGACCATTAATTAATCCTTTAGAAATTGACCATTAATTAGTTCTGTAGAAATAGACCATTTTTGAATTAGTAACAAAAATCTAGAATTGGTGAAAATTCATAGTTATTTTCTCTCATTTGATTCATATTTTTTTCTAGATCAACGTTCGAAAGACCTACGTCTGCTGTTGAATACCTTGCGATATTCTGTCCGTTGATAATACCGGCACTTTTCCTAACATCATATCCATAGCATTCCTGATTCCAGCTGACTTAGTGGCTTTTCAGCCTTCAAAAATAGTTTAAGATTCGTGTCACCCGCAGGTAGACTTACCAAAGTACTAGCACTTATGTCTATGGATACTGATGACGTAGCAAAATTAGAGGGATAACTATTGAAGTTTGGCGACAGCGTGACATTCGGAATCGTTCTGCTCTCAATTTGATCTTTCATTGTAATTTCGTTCGTTTAATTCTCGAAGTAAAATTTAATGTTGGATTCCTTTGCTTGGTATATTTTAATTTTCAATACATTATTCAGAGTTCGTTCGCTCTCATACATCAAGCCACATGTGCACTCAAATGAATGACAAAATGAATTTCTAACATAATTATTTGTCAAGTGGATCTTAATTAAAGGGAAACAATTGCTTCATTTAACGCAGGACCCATCAATTACTTTT
>NW_025946275.1:0-758 GCF_000764305.2 Hyalella azteca | reverse complement strand
TATTATATTATATTATATTATATTATATTATACTATATTATATTTTATTCCGTTCCATACCGTTATTCACCACACGCCGTACGAATAGCATTAGGCCCACCGCTCCCTCGGCCTAACATTAGGCCAACTGCATCTCGTACAAAAAGCATTACGCAGATTGCTCCTCGTACGAATATCAGTCAGTCAATGACAAAGCTTTATAATGACACAAATTTTAGTATCAGTGCAGAACATACTTTTTAGTAACAATCTTCTTATATGTTTTTTCAATGAGTCAAACAAAATTTCTATTTATAACGCATAACAGCAATAACGCCTTTACCAACCAAGCAAATTTCTTGTAAGATATCCACAGTAAAAAGACTGCGAGTTTTCTTATAAGATATCAACAGTAAAAATACTGCGAAAATTCTTTTAAGATATCAGCAGTAAAAAGACTACGAAATTTCTTGTAAGATATCAACAGTAAAAAGACTGCGAGTCTCTCGAGAAAAATTAAAAAGCTTCAATTTGAAAATAAAATAACTCCTGTTCCCTGCTGTTCAGTAATAATGTATTCAAGAGCGATGTGTTTTGTGGCAGTTCAGGCATTGCAGTAGTTCCAGTTTGTCGCGACCGAACGCATTAAAAATAAAAATATATTTACGAGTTCGTAACTCTGTAAGCCAATCACAGACGGCTTTTCCATCTAAACCCACCAATCACAGGCGAGAAGTCGGCTGCTACGTGTACTTAAACTGCTACGTATCCTAGACTGC